>NC_047109.1:122075357-122295674 GCF_902500255.1 Thalassophryne amazonica
AAAAAAATAAATAAAAAAATAAAAATCCACTGGACAGGCTGCGGAGCAGCACAGGTAACACACGACAACAGTGGTAAAAAACAAAACAAAAATCCACTGAACAGGCTGTGGAGCAGCACAGGTAACACACGACAACAGTGCTAAAAATAAAATAAAAATCCACTGGACAGGCTGTGGAGCAGCACAGGTAACGCACGACAACAGTGCTAAAAAATAAAATAAAAATCCACTGGACAGGCTGTGGAGCAGCACAGGTAACACACGACAACAGTGCTAAAAATAAATAAAAATCCACTGGACAGGCTGTGGAGCAGCACAGGTAACACACGACAACAGTGCTAAAAATAAATAAAATAAAATCCACTGAACAGGCTGCTGGAGCAGCACAGGTAACACACGACAACAGTGCTAAAAAATAAAATAAAATCCACTGGACAGGCTGTGGAGCAGCACAGGTAACAGCACGACAACAGTGCCTAAAAAAACAAAAACAAAAATCCACTGAACAGGCTGTGGAGCAGCACAGGTAACGCACGACAACAGTGGCTAAAAAATAAAATAAAAATCCACTGGACAGGCTGTGGAGCAGCACAGGTAACCCACGACAACAGTGCCAAAAAACAAAACAAAAATCCACTGAACAGGCTGTGGAGCAGCACAGGTAACGCACGACAACAGTGCTAAAAAATAAAATAAAAATCCACTGAACAGGCTGTGGAGCAGCACAGGTAACGCACGACAACAGTGGCTAAAAAATAAAATAAAATCCACTGGACAGGCTGTGGAGCAGCACAGGTAACACAAGACAACAGTGGTAAAAAATAAATAAAAATCCACTGGAACAGGCTGTGGAGCAGCACAGGTCAACGCACGACAACAGCTGCTAAAAAATAAAATAAAAATCCACTGAACAGGCTGTGGAGCAGCCACAGGTAACACACGGACAACAGTGCTAAAATAAAATAAAAATCCACTGAACAGGCTGTGGAGCAGCACAGGTAACACACGACAACAGCGCCTAAAAATAAAATAAAATCCACTGAACAGGCTGTGGAGCAGCACAGGTAACACACGACAACAGTGCTAAAATAAAATAAAATCCACTAGGCAGGCTGTGGAGCAGCACGACAACAGTGCTAAAAAATAAAATAAAAATAAAAACGAAAGCGTTAGCAAGCTAGTTAGCTTGCCAACGCTGATGAAGGTTAGCTGAGTAAAAGAGCTCCGTCGCGATGCTTCGACCGTTAGAGGTCTTCTTTAGGCGTTGGAGCACGGTGAAAAGTAAAAAAAAGTAAAAAGTCTTGAAAAAGACTGTTAATTCAAAGAACTCAAACAGCTCAGTTCAAACAGCTAACAGATACAGCAGAACACCGCTGTGCTCCGGAACCAGAAAAAAGTCCACCCTCCACCACAATAAGGTGGCAATTCAGGAAGGGGGCAATAATAAGAGTGGAAAATCTGGAATACTACACACCAACCATTGGAATCAGTGCTGTTATCTGACCAAGGAACCCACTTGCACATCAACACTCCCTGGTCCAGGAAGTAGTGGTTGTTATCAGTTGGGCTCTCTAAAACAGAAAAACATTTCATTAAAGTAGAATCAGCATTTTGAGCTTCAATAAGAGCTTCACGTGTTAGTGGAGGAGACATAAGCCTCCACTAATGTTGTGAACTTGTTCACTCATATGGCAATAAAACTTTTCTGATTCTGATTTGTTTCAGAGGGCTTCATACTCATCAAATTCACCAGAATATACAAACTTTGACTTGCTCTTCTAAGAAATTTCTGGGGGGGCACCCCCAGACCCCCCAGAATCAAGACTACACCCCGCTCCCCACCACCCTTTATGTACCTTATGTTCACGTTTTGCATTCTTTTCATGCTTTTCTGTCTCTCAGTTAGAGGCTATTTAGAATAGATTGTATGCTGTATAATGTGTTTATTGTATTTATTTGAGGAAAAAAGAGTGTATGCCCCCACTACATTTTTTTTTTGCCTGGAAAAAATTTCAGTCAGTTGAAAATTTATTGCTTTAACCCATGGTCTACGTGCACGAACATGTAAATTTATTATTTGCCCCATTGCACCTTTTGTTGATGCTATTGTTTATTTGTTTATATATTTGGATCCCCATTAGCTACAGCTGAGCTGCAATTATTCTCCTGGGGTCCACACAAATCAACACACACAATATACAGAAATCAAAAATGCATTCAGAAATATATAAAATGAGAAATAATAAAAAAAAGGGGGGGGGGGGAGGGTAGGAACATAAAACCAAAACCATATATCAAAAAAAAACTTATCTATAAATGATCGAAAGTTAAACCCAGATTGCTTATTATGTCCGAAATGGTCATTTTCGAAGTGCCTTAAAAGAACATTCATTTGAAATGAGTTTGATGAATTCCGGTAGTAATTCCATTTCTTCACACCCCCGAATATGACTGTGTTCTTTATGACATTAGTCCTGGCTACAGGTAGTGTAAGTTTCCCACCCAGCATGTCTGGTTATGTATCCATGATTTTCTGAACTGAAAGAGAAATTTCTAAACAAATACACGGTAACTTAGTACAATAATCTTTCTGGTAAAAATAATCAGTGAATATAAAAGTCTATCTTTAACTGGCAATCCATTTAAATTTTTATGCATTGTAATATATTTGTCCTATAACGCAGTTGAGTGCCATACGAGCAGTCTCATTTGAAAATCTGTAATTTTTGTCATTTCTCCGGTAGGCATTTGACCAAACTGTTGGGCAATAGTCCAGGTATACTAATAATAATGCTTTAATAAGCATAAGTCAGTGTTGTACAACTTAAAAAAAACAAAAAAAAACCTGCATGTCTCCTCATAATCATATACTACTCCTGCTCATTTTTACAGAAATATCATTTATATGTTTTTTCCATGATAATTTTGAGTCTACCATTACACCCAGCAGCTTAGTCTCATGTACTTGATTTATTCTCATATTATTAATTTTAATGTTTAATATGGGATTTTTCAAAATAACACAACTGGAACCAATAATCATGCAGTTAGTCTTTACTGTACTTAACACTAGCTTATTGGACGTTACCTTGTCAACTACCTTGTGCAGTTCCATATTTAAAACAGCTTCCAAGGCATTGTGTGAGCGTGCTGATGTATAAATGGTTGAATCGTCTGCGTAAATTACTACACTAACTTTATCAAAGATATATGGTAAATCCTTCGTGAAAATTGTAAATAATAGTGGACCGAGGCAACTCCCTTGTGGCACTCCACATACTACACTCCAGTGCCAGAAAAGCTGCCATTAAAAACACTGTCTGAGTCATGTTAGATAGATAACTATAAAACCAATTGAGAGCTGATAGCTCAAAACCATAACCAGCAAGTTTTTCCAATAACAAATCATGATCAATGATATCAAAGCAGCAGAGAAATCGAGAAACATAGTGCCGACTATATTCTTCTGTAACTATTTGTATTTACTGCATCAAATTCTACTTCCTGCATTCTATCACAGCAATGATGTGCCAAGTGGGTTTCATTATTTAGGAATTTTGTATGCAAACTTTTAACATTTATGTCAGAGTTGGACCTGAAAAGAACAACTCAGTTAACACAAGAAAATAATCAGCAGAGAAAACTGAATTTCTTTTCCTGATCAGGAGAGAGCAAACGAGCGTCACCCTCTGCTATGACCGTCCCCGCCAGCTCTGAAGGCCCCACCCATCTGCCTCATATTTATTGAAATAAAGTTGCATACAAGCATATAGGGGAGACAATAAATACAAAACAAGAAAAGACAGAGTCTGGTCCTCACATCGATATGAAAACTGTTATGGCTTTAAGCCTCCAGTCTCCTAGCCTTCCCATAACAATGTTCAGCCCTGAACCAGTGTGACGGTCACACCGCTCTTCCCTCAAGGCTGAACCGTAAATTAAAGACGCACATCTGCACTTAGCAAAACATAGCTTTAGCAAAACATTCTGCACATTCCATACTAAGCCAAAGATCATTTGTTCACTTTCCCGTGTGAGCAGTTGTAATGATTATTTGAACAGTTCAGTGTATATGATTGCTTTGACAATAAGTGATTAAGTAAAAGAGTAATGATACATGAACTCTCACACATGCGTACTCAACAAAAATATAAACGCAACACTTTGTTTTTGCTCTCATTTTGTATGAGATGAACTCAAAGATCTAAAACTTTTCCACATAAACAATATCACCATTTCCCTCAATATTGTTCACAAACCTGTCCTAAATCTGTGATAGTGAGCACTTCTCCTTTGCTGAGATAATCTCCCACCTCACAGGTGTGCCATATCAAGATGCTGATTAGACAACCATGATTAGTGCATAGGTGTGCCTTAGACTGCCCACAATAAAAGGCCACTCTGAAAGGTGCAGTTTTTTTTTTTATTGGGGGGGGGGGATACCAGTGAGTATCTGGTGTGACCACCATCTGCCTCATGCAGTGCAACACATCTCCTTCGCATAGAGTTGATCAGGTTGTCAATTGTGGCCTGTGGAATGTTGGTCCACTCCTCTTCAATGACTGTGCGAAGTTGCGACGACAAACTGGAGTCAGGTCGAGACCCCGATGAGGATGACGAGCATGCAGATGAGCTTCCCTGAGACAGTTTCTGACAGTTTGTGCAGAAATTCTTTGGTTATGCAAACCGATTGTTCCAGCAGCTGTCCGAGTGGCTGGTCTCAGACGATCTTGGAGGTGAACATGCTGGATGTGGAGGTCCTGGGCTGGTGTGGTTACACGTGGTCTGCAGTTGTGAGGCTGGTTGGATGTACTACCAAATTCTCTGAAACGCCTTTGGAGACGGCTTATGGTAGAGAAATGAACATTCAATACACGAGCAACAGCTCTGGTTGACATTCCTGCTGTCAGCATGCCAATTGCACGCACCCTCAAATCTTGCGACATCTGTGGCATTGTGCTGTGTGATAAAACTGCACCTTTCAGAGTGGCCTTTTATTGTGGACAGTCTAAGGCACACCTGTGCACTAATCGTGTCTAATCAGCATCTTGATATGGCACACCTGTGAGGTGGGATGGATTATCACAGCAAAGGAGAAGTGCTCACTATCACAGATTTAGACTGGTTTGTGAACAATATTTGAGGGAAATGGTGATATTGTGTATGTGGAAAAAGTTTTAGATCTTTGAGTTCATCTCATACAAAATGGGAGCAAAACCAAAAGTGTTGCGTTTATATTTTTGTTGAGTATATATATGAAAATAGAGAACAGAATCAAAGACAAGATCAAAGACGGTACATCAAAGTAAAGACAACGACCAAAGTAAAGACATTAATATTTGATAATAATATTGCTAATATATAGCATATACATAAATCAAATCAAGTCAATTTTATTTATATAGCGCCAAATCACAACAAACAGTTGCCCCAAGGCGCTTTATATTGTAAGGCAAAAGCCATACAATAATTACGGAAAAACCCCAACGTTCAAAACGACCCCCTGTGAGCAAGCACTTGGAAAAACTCCCTTTTAACAGGAAGAAATCTCCAGCAGAACCAGGCTCAGGGAGGGGCAGTCTTCTGGTGGGACTGGTTGGGGCTGAGGGGAGAGAACCAGGAAAAAGACATGCTGTGGAGGGGGGCAGAGATCGATCACTAATGATTAAATGCAGAGTGATGCATACGGAGCAAAAAGAGAAAGAAACAGTGCATCATGGGAACCCCCCCACAATCTACGTCTAAAGCAGCATAACCAAGGGATGGTCCAGGGTCACCCGATCCAGCCCTAACTATAAGCCTTAGCGAAAAGGAAAGTTTTAAGCCTAATCTTAAAAGTAGAGAGGGTATCTGTCTCCCTGATCTGAATTGGGAGCTGGTTCCACAGGAGAGGAGCCTGAAAACTGAAGGCTCTGCCTCCCATTCTACTCTTACAAACCCTAGGAACTACAAGTAAGCCCGCAGTCTGAGAGCGAAGCGCCCTAATGGGGTAATATGGTACTACGAGGTCCCTAAGATAAGATGGGACCTGATTATTCAAAACCTTATAAGAAGAAGAATTTTAAATTCTATTCTAGAATTAACAGGAAGCCAATGAAGAGAGGCCAACACGGGTGAGATATGCTCTCTCCTGCTAGTCCCCGTCAGTACTCTAGCTGCAGCATTCTGAACCAACTGAAGGCTTTTTAGGGAACTTTTAGGACAACCTGATAATAATGAATTACAATAGTCCAGCCTAGAGGAAATAAATGCATGAATTAGTTTTTCAGCATCACTCTGAGACAAGACCTTTCTGATTTTAGAGATATTGCGTAAATGCAAAAAGGCAGTCCTACATATTTGTTTAATATGCGCTTTGAATGACATATCCTGATCAAAAATGACTCCAAGATTTCTCACAGTATTACTAGAGATCAGGGAAATGCCATCCAGAGTAACGATCTGGTTAGACACCATGCTTCTAAGATTTGTGGGGCCAAGTACAATAACTTCAGTTTTATCTGAGTTTAAAAGCAGGAAATTAGAGGTCATCCATGTCTTTATGTCTGTAAGACAATCCTGCAGTTTAGCTAATTGGTGGGTATCCTCTGGCTTCATGGATAGATAAAGCTGGGTATCATTAGCTAATTGGTGTGTATCCTCTGGCTTCATGGATAGATAAAGCTGGGTATCATCTGCGTAACAATGAAAATTTAAGCAATACCGTCTAATAATACTGCCTAAGGGAAGCATGTATAAAGTGAATAAAATTGGTCCTAGCACAGAACCTTGTGGAACTCCATAATTAACTTTAGTCTGTGAAGAAGATTCCCCATTTACATGAACAAACTGTAATCTATTAGACAAATATGATTCAAACCACCGCAGCGCAGTGCCTTTAATACCTATGACATGCTCTAATCTCTGTAATAAAATTTTATGGTCAACAGCATCAAAAGCAGCACTGAGGTCCAACAGAACAAGCACAGAGATAAGTCCACTGTCCGAAGCCATAAGAACCTTGTAACCTTCACTAATGCTGTTTCTGTACTATGATGAATTCTAAAACCTGACTGAAACTCTTCAAATAGACCATTCCTCTGCAGGTGATCAGTTAGCTGTTTTACAACTACCCTCTCAAGAATCTTTGAGAGAAAAGGAAGGTTGGAGATTGGCCTATAATTAGCTAAGATAGCTGGGTCAAGTGATGGCTTTTTAAGCAATGGTTTAATTACTGCCACCTTAAAGGCCTGTGGTACATAACCAACTAACAAAGATAGATTGATCATATTTAAGATTGAAGCATTAAATAATGGTAGGACTTCCTTGAGCAGCCTGGTAGGAATGGGGTCTAATAAACATGTTGATGGTTTGGATGAAGTAACTAATGAAAATAACTCAGACAGAACAATCG
Source organism: Thalassophryne amazonica (assembly GCF_902500255.1). Lineage (NCBI taxonomy): Eukaryota > Metazoa > Chordata > Actinopteri > Batrachoidiformes > Batrachoididae > Thalassophryne > Thalassophryne amazonica. The sequence goes on from NC_047109.1 coordinate 122,082,751, forward strand.
GAGAGAAAGAGTCTAACCAAATACCGGCATCACTGAAAGCAGCCAAAGATAACGATACATCTTTGGGATGGTTATGAGTAATTTTTTCTCTAATAGTCAAAATTTTGTTAGCAAAGAAAGTCATGAAGTCATTACTAGTTAAAGTTAATGGAATACTCAGCTCAATAGAGCTCTGACTCTTTGTCAGCCTGGCTACAGTGCTGAAAAGAAACCTGGGGTTATTCTTATTTTCTTCAATTAGTGATGAGTAGAAAGATGTCCTAGCTTTACAGAGGGCTTTTTATAGAGCAACAAACTCTTTTTCCAGGCTAAGTGAAGATCTTCTAAATTAGTGAGACGCCATTTCCTCTCCAACTTACGGGTTATCTGCTTTAAGCTACGAGTTTGTGAGTTATACCACGGAGTCAGACACTTCTGATTTAAAGCTCTCTTTTTCAGAGGAGCTACAGCATCCAAAGTTGTCTTCAAAGAGGATGTAAAACTATTGACGAGATACTCTAACTCCCTTACAGAGTTTAGGTAGCTACTCTGCTCTGTGTTGGTATATGACATTAGAGAACATAAAGAAGGAATCATATCCTTAAACCTAGTTACAGCGCTTTCTGAAAGACGTCTAGTGTAATGAAACTTATTCCCCACTGCAGGGTAGTCCATCAGGGTAAATGTAAATGTTATTAAAAAATGATCAGACAGAAGGGAGTTTTCAGGGAATACTGTTAAGTCTTCTATTTCCATACCATAAGTCAGAACAAGATCTAAGATATGATTAAAGTGGTGGGTGGACTCATTTACTTTTTGAGCAAAGCCGATAGAGTCTAATAATAGATTAAATGCAGTGTTGAGGCTGTCATTCTCAGCATCTGTGTGGATGTTAAAATCGCCCACTATAATTATCTTATCTGAGCTAAGCACTAAGTCAGACAAAAGGTCTGAAAATTCACAGAGAAACTCACAGTAACGACCAGGTGGACGATAGATAATAACAAATAAAACTGGTTTTTGGGACTTCCAATTTGGATGGACAAGACTAAGAGACAAGCTTTCAAATGAATTAAAGCTCTGTCTAGGTTTTTGATTAATTAATAAGCTGGAATGGAAGATTGCTGCTAATCCTCCGCCACGGCCCGTGCTACGAGCATTCTGACAGTTAGTGTGACTCGGGGGTGTTGACTCATTTAAACTAACATATTCATCCTGCTGTAACCAGGTTTCTGTTAGGCAGAATAAATCAATACGTTGATCAATTATTATATCATTTACCAACAGGGACTTAGAAGAGAGAGACCTAATGTTTAATAGACCACATTTAACTGTTTTAGTCTGTGGTGCAATTGAAGGTGCTATATTATTTTTTCTTTTTGAATTTTTATGCTTAAATAGATTTTTGCTGGTTATTGGTGGTCTGGGAGCAGGCACCGTCTCTACGGGGATGGGGTAATGAGGGGATGGCAGGGGGAGAGAAGCTGCAGAGAGGTGTATAAGACCACAGCTCTGCCTCCTGGTCCCAACGCTGGACAGTCACAGTTTGGAGGATCCAAGAAAATTGGCCAGATTTCTAGAAATGAGAGCTGCTCCATCTAAAGTGGGATGGATGCCGTCTCTCCTAACAAGACCAGGTTTTCCCCAGAAGCTTTGCCAATTATCAATGAAGCCCACCTCATTTTTTGGACACCACTCAGACAGCCAGCAATTCAAGGAGAAGATGCGGCTAAACATGTCACTCCCGGTCTGATTGGGGAGGGGCCCAGAGAAAACAACAGAGTCCGACATTGTTTTTGCAAAGTTACACACCGATTTAATGTTAATTTTAGTGACCTCCGATTGGCGTAACCGGGTGTCATTACTGTCGACGTGAATTACAATCTTACCAAATTTACGCTTAGCCTTAACCAGCAATTTCAAATGTCCTTCGATGTCGCCTGCTCTGGCCCCCGGAAGACAATTGACAATGGTTGCTGGTGTTGCTAACTTCACATTTCTCAAAACAGAGTCGCCAATAACCAGAGTTTGATCCTCGGCGAGTGTATCGTCGAGTGGGGAAAAACGGTTAGAGATGTGAACGGGTTGACGGTGTACACGGGGCTTCTGTTTAGGGCTACGCTTCCTCCTCACAGTCACCCAGTCAGCCTGCTTTCCCGACTGCCCGGGATCTGCCAGGGGGGAACTAACTAACTAACGATCACTAATGATTAAATGCAGAGTGGTGCATACAGAGCAAAAAGAGAAAGAAACAGTGCATCATGGGAACCCCCCAGCAGTCTAAGTCTATAGCAGCATAACTAAGGGATGGTTCAGGGTCACTCTTACAAACCCTAGGAACTACAAGTAAGCCTGCAGTCTGAGAGCGAAGCACTCTATTGGGGTGATATGGTACTAAGAGGTCCCTAAGATAAGATGGGACCTGATTATTCAAAACCTTATAAGTAAGAAGAAGAATTTTAAATTCTATTCTAGAATTAACAGGAAGCCAATGAAGAGAGGCCAATATGGGTGAGATATGCTCTCTCCTTCTAGTCCCTGTCAGTACTCTAGCTGCAGCATTTTGAATTAACTGAAGGCTTTTCAGGGAACTTTTAGGACAACCTGATAATAATAAATTACAATAGTCCAGCCTAGAGGAAATAAATGCATGAATTAGTTTTTCAGCATCACTCTGAGACAAGACCTTTCTAATTTTAGAGATATTGCATAAATGCAAAAAAGCAGTCCTACATATTTGTTTAATATGTGCATTGAAAGACATATCCTGATCAAAAATGACTCCAAGATTTCTCACAGTATTACTAGAGGTCGGGTTAATGCCATCCAGAGTAAGGATCTGGTTAGACACCATGTTTCTAAGATTTGTGGGGCCAAGTACAATAACTTCAGTTTTATCTGAATTTAAAAGCAGGAAATTAGAGGTCATCCATGTCTTTATGTCTGTAAGACATTCCTGCAGTTTAACTAATTGGTGTGTGTCCTCTGGCTTCATGGATAGATAAAGCTGGGTATCATCTGCGTAACAATGAAAATTTAAGCAATGCTTTCTAATAATACTGCCTAAGGGAAGCATGTATAAAGTTAATAAAATTGGTCCTAGCACAGAACCTTGTGGAACTCCATAATTAACCTTAGTCTGTGAAGAAGACTCCCCATTTACATGAACAAATTGTAATCTATTAGATAAATATGATTCAAACCACCGCAGCGCAGTGCCTTTAATACCTACGGCAAGCTCTAATCTCTGTAATAAAATTTTATGGTCAACAGTATCAAAAGCAGTACTGAGGTCTTCAATTAGTGATGAGTAGTAAGATGTCCTAGCTTTACGGAGGGCTTTTTTTATAGAGCAACAGACTCTTTTTCCAGGCTAATTGAAGATCTTCTAAATTAGTGAGATGCCATTTCCTCTCCAGCTACCAGTTATCTGCTTTAAGCTGCGAGTTTGTGAGTTATACCACGGATCAGGCACTTCTGATTTAAGGCTCTCTTTTGCAGAGGAGCTACAGCATCCAAAGTTGTGCTCAATGAGGATGTAAAACTGTTGACGAGATAATCTGTCTCACTCACAGAGTTTAGGTAGCTACTCTGCACTGTGGTATATGGCATTGGAGAACATAACAAAGAAGGAATCATATCCTTAAACCTAGTTACAGCACTTTCCGAAAGACTTCTACTGTAATGAAACTTATTCCCCACTGCTGGGTAGTACATTAAAGTAAATGTAAATGTTATTAAGAAATGATCAGACAGAAGGGGGTTTTCAGGGAATACTGTTAAGTCTTCAATTTCCATACCATAAGTCAAAACAAGATCTAAAGTATGATTAAAGTGGTGGGTGGACTCATTTACATTTTGAGCAAAGCCAGTTGAGTCTAATAATAGATTAAATGCAGTGTTGAGTCTGTCATTCTCAGCATCTATGTGGATGTTAAAATCACCCACTATAATTATCTTATCTGAGCTAAGCACTAAGTCAGACAAAAGGTCCGAAAATTCACAGAGAAACTCACAGTAACGACCAGGTGGACGATAGATAATAACAAATAAAACTGTTTTTTTGGGACTTCCAATTTGGATGGACAAGACTAAGAGTCAAGCTTTCAAATGAATTAAAGCTCTGTCTGGGTCTTAATTAATAAGCTGGAATGGAAGATTGCTGCTAATCCCCCCCCCCCCCTCCGCCCGTGCTACGAGCATTCTGGCAGTTAGTGTGACTCGGGGGTGTTGACTCATTTAAACTAACATATTCATCCTGCTGTAACCAGGTTTCTGTAAGGCAGAATAAATCAATATGTTGATCAATTATTATATCATTTACTAACAGGGACTTAGAAGAGAGAGATCTAATGTTTAATAGACCACATTTAATTGTTTTAGTCTGTGGTGCAGTTGAAGGTGCTATATTATTTTTTCTTTTTGAATTTTTATGCTTAAATAGATTTTTACTGGTTGTTGGTGGTCTGGGAGCAGGCACCGTCTCTACGGGGATGGGGTAATGAGGGGATGGCAGGGGGAGAGAAGCTGCAGAGAGGTGTGTAAGACTACAACTCTGCTTCCTGGTCCCAACCCTGGATAGTCACGGTTTGGAAGGTTTAATAAAATTGGCCAGATTTCTAGAGATGAGAGCTGCGCCATCCAAAGTGGGATGGATGCCGTCTCTCCTAACAAGAGCAGGTTTTCCCCAGAACCTTTGCCAATTATCTATGAAGCCCACTTCATTTTTTGGACACCACTCAGACAGCCAGCAATTCAAGGAGAACATGCGGCCAAGCATGTCACTCCCAGTCCGATTGGGGAGGGGCCCAGAGAAAACTACAGAGTCCGACATTGTTTTTGCAAAGTTACACACCGATTCAATGTTAATTTTAGTGACCTCTGATTGGCGTAACCGGGTGTCATTACTGCTGATGTGAATTACAATCTTACCGAATTTACGCTTAGCCTTAGCTAGCAGTTTCAAATTTCCTTCAATGTCACCTGCTCTGGCCCCCGGAAGACATTTGACTATGGTTGCTGGAGTCGCAAACCAGAGTTTGTTCCTCGGCGGGTGTGTCGCCGAGTGGGGAAAAACGGTTAGAGATGTGAACGGGTTGGTGGTGTACAGGGGGCTTCTGTTTAGGACTATGCTTCCTCCTCACAGTCACCCGGCCGGCCTGCTTTCCCGGCTGCTCGGGATGTGCTGGGGGACAGCTAACGGCGGCTAAGCTACCTTGGTCCACACCGACTACAGGGGCCTGGCTAGCTGTAGGATTTTCCAAGGTGCGGAGCCGAGTCTCCAATTCGCCCAGCCTGGCCTCCAAAGCTACGAATAAGCTACACTTATTACAAGTACCATTACTGCTAAAGGAGGCCGAGGAATAACTAAACAGTTCACACCCAGAGCAGAAAAGTGCGGGAGAGACAGGAGAAGCCGCCATGCTAAACCGGCTAAGAGCTAGTAGCTGCGCTAAGCTAATTTAGAGGTGATTCAGCAGAGGGAGTGCTTTAGTTAAGGCACGTGAAGATTACACTGTGAAACAAATCGTTATCTCGATCAATCTAACTATGCAGATTAAACAGCTGACAGATAACGCAAAACACCGCTGTGCTCCGGAACAGGAAGTGATACAATACCGCAGTGAGAGCCAACCACCAGTAGAGGCCAGTAAATCCTTGAAAACATAGAAAACCTTGATAATAAATTGGAAATTCCTGACATTTTATCATGGCACATATTTAAGAAAACAAAAGTTGAGGCTGAATCAAGTCGCTCAGAAAAAGTTTTATACAGTGGTCCCTCGCTATAACGTGGTTCACCTTTCGTGTCCTCGCAGTTTTACGGATTTTTTTAGTGCAGTTTTGCATGTTTCTTTTTATTTTTATTATTTATTTATTTATTTTTTTAAAGAGCATTGTGTTCTGCGTCCTTATCAGGCGGGTCGGTTGCGGCACCGGTCGGTATCACCGCGATTGCGCTCACTGCCTCCGTTGCGCTTACTGAGTCTGTAGGCTCGTCAGCGGGCCACTCACACAGCCCCCCTGTCTGCTGTGCGGAGCTACGGACAAGTCTGGCAACAGGTCCAGAGACTACGCTTGCTGTTTTGATGCGGAGCGCTCCGGCAGCCCGCAAGGATAGATTTCTTGCGGAAAAATCCCAGCACCCGCTGCATGGTCTCGGTAACCGCAGCCGCAGAGCTCCGTGGCCATGTGGATTCTTTGTGGGTCCCACATCCGTACCCCCGGAGGCAGTGAGCGAAGGGAGAGCACACGCGTTGTGTTCTGCGTTTGTCTGTTTATAATCTTGTCCCCTTGAAGAAAAAAGAGAGAGAAAAGTGAGAAAATGTTCATGCCTGTTTGAGAAAAGTGTATAAAGTGTGTCGTGAGGGGTTTTACAGCCTTAAAACATCTATAATAATTGTAAAAAAAAATAACGCTGACTACTTCGCCGATTTCGCCTATTGCGGGTTATTTTTAGAACCTAACTCCCGCGATTAACGAGGGACCACTGTATATGGTGTTTGCTCGATTTCTTTTTCAGTAAACACACTGTGACTGTCTACAGTCAGATTCTGATGCCTTTCTGTTTCTTCACACCTCCTTCATTCACCATTACCTAATGCTTCTCATTTCCAGTGAGCTGGTGTCTTCACTCAGTACTGATTCTGGAGTTGTTGTGTCGATTTCGGCACAAACCCTCTCAGTGAGGGCCTGGTTCCGCTGCATCCTGCAGCAGCACCTCCACAAGCACGCTGATGGATCTGACAGTAGAACAGGTAGTTCAAATGAATCAACAGAGTGATTATTCCAAAGTAATAAATCTACAGACAGACTCTTCCAGGCAAAACATTTGTACATTTGAATTATGTAAGCACATTATGGTAGAGTTTTCCCAAATTGTGGGAAAAATAACATCCATTATTTTGTATTTCATATACAATGCACATTGAGCAAACTTTTTTCCCCTCTTGCTCATTACTTCCAGGCCGGCTTGTGGAGGAGCAGTTAGGTGAGCTGACCCGGTTGGTGCTGAGACTCCCTGAGGTGGAGAGTCTTCTGCAGAGAGCTGGCCTCCAGCTCACAGCTGCCAGGGTGGAGCCCAGTTCTGCCTTGGAGATGTTTGTCAAGGTAACACTGCAATGCGTTGGCTGTATCAGCACAGGAAACCTTAGATTATTGCTAACATTCAAATTTTACAAAATGTTAACTTCAGTTTGGGTTAAATTTTGTTCAGAATTCCTGGGACTGTCTCCAGGGGCTTTACTCTCTCTGTCCTTAAGCTACATCAGACAGATGTACGGCAGTGCAGCAGTTACAAAGAAAAAGAATATGTTTGGATTTGCTGTGGAAAAACTATTTAAAACCTGGACAGAGATTTTGCTTTTTCACAGCCACAATAGAAAATGTAGAATGTGGAGGATGGTTATAGTTTGTGACTTTACAGTACATCTGGGAAGTATTCAGAGTTTCACTTTATCCACATCTTATGTTACAGTCTCATTCCAAAATGTATGAAATTCATTTTTCCCCCTCAAAATTCTACACACAATAGCCCATAATGGCAATGACAAAAAAGGGTTTTTTGTTGTTGTTTTTTTGTTTGTTTGTTTTTTAGATTTTTGCAATTTTTTAATTAAAAAATTTTAAAAATCACATGTAAACAGGTATTCAGTCTTTGCCATGAAGCTCAAAACTGAGCTCAGGTGCCTCCTGTTTCCACTGATCATCTTTGAGATGTTTCTACAGCTTAATTGGAGTCCACCTGGAGTAAATTCAGTTGATTGGACATGATTTGGAAAGACACACCTGTCCACATATAAGGTCCCACAGTTGACAGTCGGAGTACAAACCAAGCATGAAGTCAAAGGAATTGAAGGTCCCAGTTGGAATTGAAGGTGTTTGATGGTCCCAATGAGCACAGTGGCCTCCATCATCTGTAAGTGGAAGATGTTCAGATCCACCAGGACTCTTCCTAGAGCTGGACACCCGTCTAAACTTAGCGATCAGAGGAGAAGGACCTTAGTCAGTTAAGCCTGGTTCACATGACAGGATTTTAAAATTAGGTTTCCAAAACCTGAGACCACACACGTGAAGATAAAAAAATCATAGCTCTAACAGGTTTGGTCGTACAGTGTGTGGTGTTCAGCCACACGGTGAGGACAACAACACCACACACCAACAGTCTTCACACACCAACATTCCCAGCTCACACAGGAAATCTCGCAAAATCTCTCAGATTAAACGTGACTTCAGAGTAAACAAACAGAGATACTTTGTGGACTATTTAAAACAGAGGGAAAAAACGATAGAAAAAGAAAAGGCGTTCTTTAAAGGAGTGGAGACAGCGCGACCACCGGATTTTCTGGTAAGTCAGAACAGCTGTTTTGATTTTATTTTCCGCTCCGTACGTCCATCACCTCGCTTTCTGATTGGCTGAACGTCACATTCAGCAGGCTGCATGCTTGTTTTGGTCAGAGGACAAACACGCTGCGATATCGGGCCAAAGAAATCCAACATGTTGAATATCGCCGATTTGCGATTGGAGTGCTCCTGACGTCCTTCCGAGCAGATCAGAGTCCTCTTAGCACACACGGCAGGAATATCTGATAAGATTATCTTTAGCGTCATCATGATTGTCGGGGCGTCCTTAAGATTGTTGGAAGAGGAAGATCGGGTCCGATATTGGCCTAATTATCCTGCCGTGTGAATCCGGCCTTAGGTGACCAAGAACCCGATCGTCACTCTGTTAGAGTTCCACCATTCCTCTGTGGAGAGAGGAGAGACAAAAGGAGATGGTTGTCCTTCCGGAAGGACAACCATCTCTGCAGCAATCCACCAATCAGGCCTGTATGGTAGAGTGGCCAGATGGAAGCCACTCCTTAGTAAAAGGCACATGGCAGTCCACCTGGAGTTTGGCCAAAGGCACCTGAAGGACTCTCAGACCAGGAGAAACAAAATTCTCTGGTCTCATGAGACAAAGATTGAATTCTTTGGCATCATGTTTGGAGGAAACCAGGCACCATCCCTACAGTGAAGCATGGTGGTGGCAGCATCATGCTGTGGGGATGTTTTTCAGCAGCAGGAACTGGGAGACTAGTCAGGATTGAGGGAAAGATGAATGCAGCAATGTACAGAGACATCCTGGATGAAAACCTGCTCCAGAGCACTCTTGACCTCAGACTGGGGCGATGGTTCATCTTTCAGCAGGACAATGACCCTAAACACACAGCCAAGATATCAAAGGAGTGGCTTCAGGACAAGTCTGTGAATGTCCTTGAGTGGTCCAGCCAGAGCCCAGACCTGAATCTGACTGAACATCTCTGGAGAGATCTGAAAATGTCTGTGCGCCGACGCTCCCCATCCAACCTGTTGGACCTTGAGAGGTGCTGCAAAGAGGAATGGACCAAACTGCCCAAAGATATGAATATGATGAATTTCCTCCATTTTGGAATCAGGCTGTAACATAACAAAGTGTGGAAAAAGTGAAGTGCTGTGAATACTTTGTGGATGCACTGTAGATCCCTGAGATCAACTGTTTGTACTATATCAGAGCAATTTATTTTCTGGTTCACTGCAGTTCTGATGTTCTAAAGCTCAGACAAAACAGTTTCAAATCTATATAACTTCCCAGGAAGGAATTTGTATAACTTAAGTTATGAAAGAAAAAGCAAGCAAGGGAGCTGGCGATGTACAGTTCAATTCAGTATCAATTTCTTTCATTTATATAGCGCCAAATCACAACAAAGCTGTCTCAAGGCGCTTCCCACAAAGTCTAACCTTACCAACCCCAGAGCACCACACAGGTGACAGTGGTAAGAAAAAACTCTCTCTGATGATTTGAGAAAGAAACCTCAAGCAGACTCAAAGGTGTGACCCTCTACGTGGGCCATGCTACTAACACAAATTGACAATACAAATATACAGGAAATTTTCGTGAGTCCATGCTGGTGCACAGGATGGGAGGCCTGCAGAAGAAGACTCCCACTTCTGGATGGAGCTGCACCTCAAACAGAGGGAATACACCAGAATCAGGCGGCAGAAAAACAACAAATGCAGTATAATTTGTCAGCATTAAGCAACAAGAAAAACAGAAGAAATACTAAGGTGATCGCCGGCCACTAGCCCTAAGTTTCACTAAAAGACCCAGAATTTAGGTAAAGTTGAGACTGCGGTACGCTCCGTTTACTAATAAAATTAATTTAAATGGGTAAAAAGCATAGTAACATACTATACCAGTATGCTAGCCATATGAAAGGGAAAATAATCAATCAAGTTTATTTCTAGAGCCCTTTACAACACTCAAAGTGACCAAAGTGCTTTACAACAAAATTTAAAAACAAAACATGGTAAAAACAAATATCCAACAGTAAAATCATTACAAAAACAATTAAATAAAATAACAAATATGTAGGACTGCTTTTTTGCATTTACGCAATATCTCTAAAATCAGAAAGGTCTTGTCTCAGAGTGATGCTGAAAAACTAATTCATGCATTTATTTCCTCTAGGCTGGACTATTGTAATTCATTATTATCAGGTTGTCCTAAAAGTTCCCTAAAAAGCCTTCAGTTAATTCAAAATGCTGCAGCTAGAGTACTGACGGGGACTAGAAGGAGAGAGCATATCTCACCCATATTGGCCTCTCTTCATTGGCTTCCTGTTAATTAGAATAGAATTTAAAATTCTTCTTCTTACTTATAAGGTTTCGAATAATCAGGCCATTAAGGGCTTTAAAGACAAACATCAAAATTTTAAAATCAACTCTAAAAGAGACTGGAAGCCAGTGCAAATTAAAAAGAACTGGGGTGATGTGCTGACATCTTGATATGTTTGTTAAAAATCGGGCTGCAGCATTTTGCACCAGCTGGAGACGACTCAGAGATGTCTGATGAACTCCAACATAAAGGGCATTACAATAGTCAATTCTAGAGCTAATAAAAGCGTGGATAGTTTTTTTCAAGGTCAGTGTGGTTTAAAAATGGTTTAACCTTAGATAAAAGATGCAACTGATAAAAACTTGTTCTTACCACGCTGTCAATTTGTTTATCAAATATAAAAGAATTGTCAAATACCACCCCAAGATTTCTTACTATAGGTTTCAAAGACGCAGACAACAAGCCAGAACCTAGAAGAGCAGGGTCACCAAACAAAATGTAATCAGTTTTGTCCTTGTTCAAATGAAGAAAATGTTGCTGTCACCACAGCTTTATATCAGCCATGCAGTCTGACAAACATCTGATAGCGTCATTTGTATTTGAAGACACAGGCAGATAAATCTGCAGGTCATCTGCATAGCAGTGAAAAGACATGTTATGTCTCTCCATAATGGAGCCCAGTGGTAACATATAAAGACAAAACAAAATGGGGCCCAAAATGGAACCCTGGGGTACTCCACAAGACAAGGTTGCAGCAGAGGAGGACAAGTCACCTATCATGACAGAAAATGTTCTGTTCATTAGATAGGACCTAAACCACCAACATGGTGCTTTAAATGAGACAAGAGGATCCTGTGATCAACATTATCAAATGCTGCTGTCAAGTCAAGAAGCAGTAAAAGAACTGGACATTTAGCATCAAGCGACAGAGCCACATCATTGTGGACTTTGAGGAGTGCAGATTCTGTTCTGAACCTTGACTGAAATTTTTCAAGAATAAAATTACTAAGAACACTTGTAACTGTTTAAAAACACCTTTTTCAGTAATTTATGAAATAAAAGACAAATTTGACACAGGTCTAAAATTAGCTAGAACAGAAGTGTCAAGGCGTGGTTTTTTTAAGCAATGGTCTCACCACAGCATGTTTGAAAGCATCAGGAAAGCATCCTGATCTTAAAGGCATATTAATTAAATTCAAAAGGGACGGGCCAACAGTGGTGAACACTTCTTTCAGTAATTTAGCAGGAAGAAATAAGAAAGAAAATAAGAAATAAGTTCGTCTTAAGTCTGGACTTGAAAGTCTCCACAGAATCTGACTGTTTTATTGATGCAGGGAGATCATTCCACAGAACAGGGGCACGATAAGAGAAAACTCTGTGACCCACAGACTTCTTATTCACCTTAGGGACACTAAGTAGCACGCTGAGAACACAGAGCCCGAGCCGGTACATAGGGTTTAATTAGGTCAACTAGGTACAGAGGTGCCAGTCCATGAACAATTTTATAGACTAGTGGCAGAACCTTAAAAACTTACCTCACCTGGACAGGAAGTCAGTGAAGAGATGCCGAAATGGGTGTAATGTGGTCAAACTTTCTGCTTCGTGTCAAAAGTCTGGCTGCAGCATTTTGAACCATTTGGAGAGCCCTAATGCTAGACTGAGGTAAACCAGAAAATAGAACATTGCAGTAGTCCAATCTAGAAGAGATTTATGAATTCATGAATCAGGGTCTCAACATCAGCCATAGACAGGATGGGACGAATCTTCACTATATTTCACAGGTGGAAGAAAGCACTCCTTGTAATATCTCTGATGTGGAGGTCAAAGGACAGCGTAGGATCAAAAATTACCCCAAGGTTCCTCACGTTGTCAATGTGATGTACAACCCCAATTCCAATGAATGTGGGACATTGTGTAAAAAAGCTGGGACAGTGGTATGTTTCCCACTGTGTTACATCACTTTTCCTTTGAACAACACCAGGGCTGTGAAAACTCCGCAGGATTCCGCGGATTTCATCATGGGGAGGGGGGCGTGGGTGTTAGTGTTGTACTCTTTAATAGTGATCATTACTGAGTTTTTAAAATGCTTATTGCAAAGCGTTCTTTTTTTTTTTACGACATCATGCAAGTTTTATAAGTCCGCGGACACTGATCTTTGTGTTACAGATGCAAATCAGTTTCCTCGGATCCGCGGAGTTTCGAGGAGAATAAATGCCACTCAAAGCCTGGCTGTTACGACAGTTGTTGTAAAGCGGGACTGGTTGGTTGCTGCGGTAACACTGTGTGGCTCCTGTGTGAAGCTTAGCTAAACGTAGCATGTGGACATCGCACACTTTTAGAACTTTCAAGTTTTTAAAAGAAGAATTTTGCAGCATGTCTGTGTCACGGAGCGACATCAGACAGAGAGAAGATGGCAAGAAAGACGGTTGGAAAAAGTCTGATAAGGACAAGAATCTATGGAATTGTTGCTGGCTTCATGAACACATCTGAAAGATAAACGGGAAAAACGAACTGGTAAGAATTTTTTTCTCTCTGTGGAAAATAAACATTGTGCTGTTCAAACAGGATTTCAGAAAAGATTATGTGCCTTTTTTTCTTTCATTAATCTAGACTTTCTTTGATTGAAAGAAAAATACATTGTGGCTTTGAATGAATTTAGGCTACATGAATTTACACAATGTAAATTAGTTTTTATTAATTTAGACTTTTTTCACGGGGAAAAAAGACACTGTGGCTTTGAGTGGATTTACAGGAATTTACACAAGAATGTGTGGCTTTTTACTATAAAGTATGTTGATATTTTACCCTGATTTTTAAAATATTCTACAAGCTTTAGCTGTGGTTTTTGACATGGTTTAACAGTCTTTTCAGTCTTCATGAATTTCATGTAGTTTAATTGTTCTGAGTTAATGCATCATTTGGTTTACAATTAAAAGGAAAATCATTCCAGGTCCTACTTCCACGTCATATTCTGTTATTTCAACATCATCATTGACTGTTCAAACTAGGGATGTCCCGATCAGGTTTTTTTGGCCCCTATCCGATTCCGAGTCATCTGATTTTGAGTGTCTGCTGATACCGAGTCCCGATCCGATACTTTAAAAAACTGAATGAACAATGAACAAATGCTAAATATATAATAATTTCATTTTAATCACCTTATTTTATTATTTATCACTTAAACAGTGCACTTCTCCTTGAGGTAGCTTGAACAATCAAGTAATAATCTAACAGACTTAAAAAATGTACAAATTTCCATGTTATTTTATTTGTCTAAAAATAAATGTCCAAGGTTCCTTATGTTAAAGAAGAAATTACAGTCTTTGATCATGATTTGCAATTCTGATCCAATTCTGGGAGTGAGATTGCATCAGAATTTTGGCTCTCTGTTGGGACTGTTTACACAGAGACTGCTACCTGCTGCTTTGGACTTGAACTAACAGTCTTTTTCAAGACTTTTTTTACTTTTTTACCTTTTTATTTTTTTTAACTTTTTTACTGTGCTCCAACGCCTAAGGAAGACCTCTAACGGTCAAAACATCGCGACGGAGCACTTTTATCAGCTAACTTTCATTAGCGTTGGCAAGCTAACTAGCTTGCTAACGCTTTCGTTTTTATTTTTTTATTTTATTTATTTATTTTTATTTTATTTTAGCACCGTTGTTGTGCGTTCCCTGTGCTGCTTCATGGCCTGTTTGGTGCCTTGATTGGGGCACTCCTTCTGCTGAATCACCTCTGGATTATTTGCACATTATTCACTTTGTGTGTTTTTGGGAATCCGCTAGCTTAGTGCAGCTACTAGCTCTTAGCCGGTTTAGCATGGCGGCTTCTCCTGTCTCTCCCGTACTTTTCTGCTCTGGGTGTGAAATGTTTAGTTATTCCTCGGCCTCCTTTAGCAGTAACGGTACTTGTAATAAGTGCAGCTTATTCGTAGCTTTGGAGGCCAGGCTGGGCGAATTGGAGGCTCGGCTCCGCACCGTGGAAAATTCTACAGCTAGCCAGGCCCCTGTAGTCGGTGCGGACCAAGGTAGCTTAGCCGCCGTTAGTTCCCCCCTGGCAGATCCCGGGCAGTCGGGAAAGCAGGCCGACTGGGTGACTGTGAGGAGGAAGCGTAGCCCTAAACAGAAGCCCCATGTACACCATCAACCCGTTCACATCTCTAACCGTTTTTCCCCACTCGACGATACACTCGCCGAGGATCAGACTCTGGTTATTGGCGACTCTGTTTTGAGAAATGTGAAGTTATTACAATTTTCATTTCACAGCCCTGCAACACTCAATAAGCGTTTGGGAATTGAGGACACTAATTGTTGAAGCTTTGTAGGTGGAATTCTTTCCCATTCTTGCTTGATGTAAGACTTCAGTTGTTCAACAGTCCGGGGTCTCCGTTGTCATATTTTGCGCTTCATAACGTGCCACACATTTTCATTGGGTGACAGGTCTGGACTGCAGGCAGGCCAGTCTAGTACCCACACTCTTTTACTACGAAGTCACGCTGTTGTAACATGTACAGAATGTGGCTTGGCATTGTCTTGCTGAAATAAGCAGGGACGTCCCTGAAAAAGACGTTGCTTGGATGGCAGCATGTGTTGCTTCAAAACCTGGATGTACCTTTCAGCATTGATGGTGCCACCACAGATATGTAAGTTGTCCATGTCATGGACACTAACACACCCCCATACCATCACAGATGCTGGCTTTTGAACTTTGCGCTGGTAAGAATCTGGATGGTCTTTTTCCTCTTTTGTCCGGACGACACGACGTCCATGATTTCCAAAAACAATTTGGAATGTTGACTCATCAGACCACAGCACACTTTTTCACTTTGTGTCTGTCCATTTCAAATGAGCTCGGGCCCAGAGAAGGTGGTGGTGTTTCTGGATGTTATTGATGTTTGACTTTCACTTTGCATCTTAGAGTTTTAACTTGCACTTGTAGATGTAGCGATGAACTGTGTTAACTGACAATGGTTTTCTGAAGTGTTCCTGAGCCCACGCGGTAAGAGCCTTTACACAATGATGTCAGTTTTTAATGTAGTGCTACCTGAGAGATCGAAGGTCACGGGCATTCAATGTTGGTTTTTGGCCTTGCCGCTTACGTGTAGAAAGTTCTCCAGATTCTCTGAATCTTCTGATGATATTATGAACTGTAGATGATGGAATCCCTAAATTCCTTGCAATTGAACATCCAGAAACATCGTTCTTAAACTGTTGGACTATTTTTTTCATTAAGTTGTTCACAAAGTGGTGATCCTCACCCCATGTTTGCTTGTTAACGGCTGAGCCTTTTGGGGATGCTCCTTTTATACCAAATCATGACACTCACCTGTTTCCAATTAACCTGTTCAACTGTGGAATGTTCCAAACAGGTGTTCATTAAACATTCATCAACTTTAGCAGTCTTCGACTGAACTCGACGCTAGACTGCCTGTTATCTTAGCTTCACATTTGGCAAATATCCAATCAGTAGACAGTCTTGATGATAGTGCTCAGTGCTCAAAACTACACTCAGCATGATTGCGCCACCCTTGTTAAAACCGCGCTCCCCCAAAACACAGTCACCTTGGTTCAGTGATTGCCTGTGTGACCTCAAGCATAAGGCCACCTTGCGTGGCATGATGCTATCTTAGACTATAAGCATGCATTATTGGCTACAAAGTGGACCTGTTACTCTGATTTGATCAACAAAAACAAGCATAACTCAAAGTTCTTATTCGACACGGTGGCAACACTTATTCGTGGACAACCACCTGTAGTTTGCTCTCCTTTTACAGCACAAGATTTCCTGGATTACTTTGAGAAGAAAACAGAAGACATCAGGTTAAACATATCCTGGCATGCCTTAACCCAGCGACTACACCCTGCTATTGAGGTGGGTGCCATTACTGAGGTATTACCTAGATTTACAGATTTTGATAGTATCTCACTAGGCATGCTGACAAAACTCGTAATGTCAACAAAAAGCACAACCTGTTTATTTGATCCTATACCAGCAAAACTGTTTAAGGACCTGTGGCCCACTCTTGGGCCGACTGTGCTGGAAATTATTAATCTCTCATTAACTTCTGGATCTGTTCCTAAATGTTTCAAATCTGCAGTGATTAAACCATTAATTAAGAAACCTGATCTTAAGATGGGTCATGGCTGAGTCTTGCAGCATGACAGTGACCCCAAACACACAGCCAGGGCAACTAAGGAGGGACTCCGTCAGAAGCATTTCAAGGTCCTGGAGTGGCCAAGCCAGTCTGCAGACCTGATCTCAATAGAAAATCTTTGGAGGGAGCTGAAACTCCAAACCTGAAAGATCTGGAGAAGAGCTGTATGGAGGAGTGGACCAAAATCCCTGTCGCAGTGTGTGAAAACTTGGTCAAGAACTACAGGAAACGTCTGACCTCTGTAATGGCAGACAAATGTTTCTGTACCAATTGTTAAGCTCTGTTTTTCAAGAGGGTCAAATACTTAATTTATGCAATAAAATGCAAATTAATTATTTAAAAATCATACAATATGATTTTCTGTGTTTTTTTTTTTTTTTTATTCTGTCTCTCACAGTTGAAGTGTACCTGCAATTAAAAAAACAATACAGACTTCTCCATTCTTTGTAGGTGGAAAAACCTGCAAAATTTACAGTGAATCAGATACTTATTTCCCCCACTTTAAAGGCAGAAAAGCAGGGGCCTAAGATGGACCCCTGTGGAACCCCAAATTTCATGTCACGATGGTTCGAGGTAGTGTTATTGTACAAAACATAGAACGACTGGTCAGGTATGAAGTCAACCATGCAAGGGCACTCCCATTAATCCCAAAATGATTCTCCAGATATGAATATGATGATCCATGGTATCAAATGCAGCACTGAGATCTAACAGCAACAGAACCGTAGTGGTGTCTGAATCCATTGTAAGCAGAAGATCATTCACCACTTTAGTGAGAGCCGTCTCTGTGGAATGATATTTTCTAAAAGCAGACTGCAGTGGCTTGAAAACATTATTCTCAGGAAGACAGACCATGAGCTGCCGTGACACCACCTTTTCCAGAATTTTAGAGCAAAATGATAGATTTGATATCATCCGATAGATATTCAATAGGGTCAAGATTAGATTTCTTAAGTAATGGTTTAATCATTGCAGATTTGAAACATTTAGGAACAGATCCAGAGGTTAATGAGAGATTAATTATTTCCAGCACAGTCGGCCCAAGAGTGGGCCACAGGTCCTTAAACAGTTTTGTTAGTATAGAATCAAATAAACAGGTTGTGCTTTTTGTCAACATAACGAGTTTCGTCAGCACGCCTAGTGAGATGCAACCCCAGTTCTAATGAAGTTGGGACAGTGTGAAATGTAAATAAAAATAGAATACAATAATTTGCAAATCCTCTTCAACCTATGTTCATTTGAATACACCACAAAGACGAGATATTTAATGTTAAAGCTGGCAGACGTTTTTGTTTTTGTGCAAATATTTGCTCATTTTGAAATGGATGCCTTCAACACGTTTCAAAAAAGTTGGGACAGGGGCAACAAAAGACTGGAAAAGCTGATGAATGCTCAAAGGACACCTGTTTGGAACATTTCACAGTTGAACAGGTTAATTGGAAACAGGTGAGTGTCATGATTGGGTATAAAAGGAGCGTCTTTCTGAAAACGCTGTAACTAGGTTTAAGAATATGATTCCTTCTTTATGTTCTCCAATGCCAAATACCAACACAGTGCAGAGTAGCTACCTAAACTCTGTGAGTGAGATAGATTAGCTCGTCAGTAGCTTTACATCCTCATTGAGCACAACTTTGGTTGCTGTAGCTCCTCTGAAAAAGAGAGCCTTAAATCAGAAGTGCCTGACTCTGTGGTATAACCCACAAACTCGCAGCTTAAAGCAGATAACTGGTAGCTGGAGAGGAAATGGCATCTTACTAATTTAGAAGATCTTCATTTAGCCTGGAAAAAGAGTCTGTTGCTCTATAAAAAAAAAAAGCCCTCCGTAAAGCTAGGACATCTTACTACTCATCACTAATTGAAGAAAATAAGAACAACCCCAGGTTACTTTGCAGCACTGTAGCCAGGCTGACAAAGAGTCAGAGCTCTATTGAGCCGAGTATTCCTTTAACTTTAACTAGTAATGACTTCATGACTTTCTTTGCAAATAAAATTTTAACTATGAGAGAAAAAATTATTCATAACCATCCCAAAGACATACGAGGGCTGTCCGTAAAGTATAGGTCCTTTTTATTTTTTTCAAAACTATATGGATTTCATTCATATGTTTTTACGTCAGACATGCTTGAACCCTCGTGCACATGCGTGAGTTTTTCCACGCCTGTCGGTGACGTCATTCGCCTGTGAGCACTCCTTGTGGGAGGAGTCGTCCAGCCCCTCGTCGGAATTCCTTTGTCTGAGAAGTTGCTGAGAGACTGGCGCGTTGTTTGATCAAAATTTTTTCAAAACCTGTGAGACACATCGAAGTGGACACGGTTCGAAAAATTAAGCTGGTTTTCAGTGAAAATTTTAACGGCTGATGAGAGATCTTGAGGTGATTCTGTCGCTTTAAGGACTTCCCATGGTGCGAGACGTCGCTCAGCGCTCTCAGCCGCCATCGTCAGCCTGTTCAAGCTGAAAACCTCCACATTTCAGGCTCTATTGATCCAGGACGTCGTGAGAGAACAGAGAAGTTTCAGAAGAAGTCGGTTTCAGCATTTTATCCGGATATTCCACTGTTAAAGGAAATTTTTTTAATGAAAGACGTGCGGACGGATCCGCGCGTCGGGACGCAGCCGACGCGGTGCGGCGGCACAGCAAAAACACCTCCGTGTTGATAACAATTTGTAAAATCCAGGCGGCTTTTGATGGCTTTCAGTGGAGTGAGTATATGAGAAATTGTTTAACAGGCAGGACATGTTCCAACTTGTCCTTAAGGCTTTCAACAGAGGTGTTTTTCCTGTGGCGGAGCGTCGCAGCGGCTGCGTCCCGACGCGCGGACCCGTCCGCACGTCTTTCATTAAAAAAATTTCCTTTAACAGTGGAATATCCTGAATATCCGGATAAAATGCTGAAACCGACTTCTTCTGAAACTTCTCTGTTCTCTCACGACGTCCTGGATCAATAGAGCCTGAAATGTGGAGGTCTTCAGCTTGAACAGGCTGACGACGGCGGCTGAGAGCGCTGAGCGACGTCTCGCACCGTGGGAAGTCCTTAAAGCGACAGTATCACCTCAAAATCTCTCATCAGCCGTTAAAATTTTCACTGAAAACGAGCTTAATTTTTCGAACCGTGTCCACTTCGATGTGTCTCACAGGTTTAGAAAAAATTTTGATCAAACAACGCGCCAGTCTCTCAGCAACTTCTCAGACAAAGGAATTCCAACGAGGGGCTGGACGACTCCTCCCACAAGGAGTGCTCACAGGCGAATGACGTCACCGACAGGCGTGGAAAAACTCACGCATGCGCACGAGGGTTCAAGCATGTCTGACGTAAAAACATATGAATGAAATCCATATAGTTTTTGAAAAAAATAAAAAGGACCGTTACTTTATTGACAGCCCTCGTATCTTTATGTTCGGCTGCTTTCAGTAATGCTGGTATTTGGTTAGACTCTTTCTCTCAGATTGTTCTGTCTGAGTTATTTTCATTAGTTACTTCATCCAAGCCACCAACATGTCTATTAGACCCCATTCCTACCAGGCTGCTCAAGGAAGCCCTACCATTAATTAATGCTTCGATCTTAAATATGATCAATCTATCTTTATTAGTTGGCTATGTACCACAGGGTTTTAAGGTGGCAGTAATTAAACCATTACTTAAAAAGCCATCACTTGACCCAGCTATCTTAGCTAATTATAGGCCAATTTCCAACCTTCCTTTTCTCTCAAAAATTCTTGAAAGGGTAGTTGTAAAACAGCTAACTGATCATCTGCAGAGAAATGGTCTATTTGAAGAGTTTGTCAGGTTTTAGAATTCATCATAGTACAGAAACAGCATTAGTGACGGTTACAAATGATCTTCTTATGGCCTCAGACAGTGGACTCATCTCTGTGCTTGTCCTGTTAGACCTCAGTGCAGCTTTTGATACTGTTAACCATAAAATTTTATTACAGAGATTAGAGCATGCCATAGGTATTAAAGGCACTGCGCTGAAGTGGTTTGAATCATATTTATCTAATAGATTACAATTTGTTCATGTAAATGGGCAGTCTTCTTCACGGACTAAGGTTAATTATGGAGTTCCACAAGGTTCTGTGCTAGGACCGATTTTATTCACTTTATACATGCTTCCCTTAGGCAGTATTATTAGACAGCATTGCTTACATTTTCATTGTTACGCAGATGATACCCAGCTTTATCTATCCATGAAGCCAGAGGACACACACCAATTAGTTAAACTGCAGGAATGTCTTACAGACATAAAGACATGGATGACCTCTAATTTCCTGCTTTTAAATTCAGATAAAACTGAAGTTATTGTACTTGGCCCCACAAATCTTAGAAAATAATTCATGCATTTATTTCTTCTAGGCTGGACTATTGTAATTCATTATTATCAGGTTGTCCTAAAAGTTCCCTGAAAAGCCTTCAGGTAATTCAAAATGCTGCAGCTAGAGTGCTGACAGGGACTAGAAGGAGAGAGCATATCTCACCCATATTGGCCTCTCTTCATTGGCTCCCTGTTAATTCCAGAATAGAATTTAAAATTCTTCTTCTTACTTATAAGGTTTTGAATAATCAGGTCCCATCTTATCTTAGGGACCTCTTAGTACCATATCACCCCAATAGAGCGCTTCGCTCTGAGACTGCAGGCTTACTTGTAGTTCCTAGGGTTTTTAAGAGTAGAATGGGAGGCAGAGCCTTCAGCTTTCAGGCTCCTCTCCTGTGGAACCAGCTCCCAATTCGGATCAAGGAGACAGACACCCTCTCTACTTTTAAGGTTAAGCTTAAAACTTTCCTTTTTGAAAAAGCTTATAGTTAGGGCTGGATCAAGTGACCCATGATGCACTGAGTGTTGTTTCTCTTTTGCTCTGTATGCACCACTCTGCATTTAATCATTAGTGATTGATCTCTCCTCTCTTCCACAGCATGTCTTTTTCCTGATTCTCTCCCTCAGCCCCAACCAGTCCCAGCAAAAGACTGCCCCTCCCTGAGCCTGGTTCTGCTGGAGGTTTCTTCCTGTTAAAAGGGAGTTTTTCCTTCCCACTGTCGCCAAGTGCTTGCTCATAGGGGGTCGTTTTGACCGTTTGGGTTTTTCTGTAATTATTATATGGCTTCTGCCTGACAATATAAAGTGCCTTGGGGCAACTGATTGTTGTGATTTGGCGCTATATAAATAAAATTGATTTGATCTCCAAAAGGCTCAGCCGTTCACAAGCAAAGATGGGGTGAGGATCACCAATTTGTCAACAACTCAACAATCAATCAATCAATTTTTTTTTTATAGCACCAAATCACAACAAACAGTTGCCCCAAGGCGCTTTATATTGTAAGGCAAGGCCATACAATAATTATGTAAAACCCCAACGGTCAAAACGACCCCCTGTGAGCAAGCACTTGGCTACAGTGGGAAGGAAAAACTCCCTTTTAACAGGAAGAAACCTCCAGCAGAAGCAGGCTCAGGGAGGGGCAGTCTTCTGCTGGGACTGGTTGGGGCTGAGGGAGAGAACCAGGAAAAAGACATGCTGTGGAGGGGAGCAGAGATCGATCACTAATGATTAAATGCAGAGTGGTGCATACAGAGCAAAAAGAGAAAGAAACAGTGCATCATGGGAACCCCCCAGCATTCTACGTCTATAGCAGCATAACTAAGGGATGGTTCAGGGTCACCTGATCCAGCCCTAACTATAAGCTTTAGCAAAAAGGAAAGATTTAAGCCTAATCTTAAAAGTAGAGAGGGTGTCTGTCTCCCTGATCTGAATTGGGAGCTGGTTCCACAGGAGAGGAGCCTGAAAGCTGAAGGCTCTGCCTCCCATTTTACTCTTACAAACCCTAGGAACTACAAGTAAGCCTGCAGTCTGAGAGCGAAGCGCTCTATTGGGGTGATATGGTACTACGAGGTCCCTAAGATAAGATGGGACCTGATTATTCAAAACCTTATAAGTAAGAAGAAGAATTTTAAATTCTATTCTAGAATTAACAGGAAGCCAATGAAGAGAGGCCAATATGGGTGAGATATGCTCTCTCCTTCTAGTCCCCGTCAGTACTCTAGCTGCAGCATTTTGAATTAACTGAAGGCTTTTTAGGGAACTTTTAGGACAACCTGATAATAATGAATTACAATAGTCCAGCCTAGAGGAAATAAATGCATGATTTAGTTTTTCAGCATCACTCTGAGACAAGACCTTTCTGATTTTAGAGATATTGCGTAAATGCAAAAAAGCAGTCCTACATATTTGTTTAATATGCGCTTTGAATGACATAGCCTGATCAAAAATGACTCCAAGATTTCTCACAGTATTACTAGAGGTCAGGGTAATGCCATCCAGAGTAAGGATCTGGTTAGACCACCATGTTTCTAAGATTTGTGGGGCCAAGTACAATAACTTCAGTTTTATCTGAGTTTAAAAGCAGGAAATTAGAGGTCATCCATGTCTTTATGTCTGTAAGACAATCCTGCAGTTTAGCTAATTGGTGTGTGTCCTCTGGCTTCATGGATAGATAAAGCTGAGTATCATCTGCGTAACAATGAAAATTTAAGCAATACCGTCTAATAATACTGCCTAAGGGAAGCATGTATAAAGTGAATAAAATTGGTCCTAGCACAGAACCTTGTGGAACTCCATAATTAACTTTAGTCTGTGAAGAAGATTCCCCATTTACATGAACAAATTGTGATCTATTAGACAAATATGATTCAAACCACCGCAGCGCAGTGCCTTTAATACCTATGGCATGCTCTAATCTCTGTAATAAAATGTTATGGTCAACAGTATCAAAAGCAGCACTGAGGTCTAACAGAACAAGCACAGAGATGAGTAATAGTATGATTAATAGTTTAATAACAATGTTTCTCAACTTTCAATTGCAAGGAATTTAGGGATTCCATCATCTACAGTCCATAATATAATCAGAAGATTCAGAGAATCTGGCGAACTTTCTACACGTAAGCGGAAAGGCTGAAAACCAACATTGAATGCTCATGACCTTCGATCCCTTAGGCAGCACTGCTTTAAAAACCGACATTATTGTGTAAAGGATCTTACCGCGTGGGCTCAGTACCACTTCAGAAAACCATTGTCAGTTAACACAGTTCATCGCTACATCTACAATTGCATGTTAAAACTCTACCATGCAAAGTGAAAGCCAAACATCAACAACATCCAGAAATGCCCCCGCCTTCTCTGGGCCCAAGCTCATTTGAAATGGACAGACGCAAAGTGGAAAAGTCTGAGTCCACATTTCAAATTGTTTTTGAAATCATGGACGTCGTGTCCTCTGGACAAAAGAGGAAAAAGACCATCCAGATTGTTACCAGCAGAAAGTTCAATAACCAGCACCTGTGATGGTATGGGGGTGTGTTAGTGTCCATGGCATGGACAAAGTACACATCTGTGATGGCACCATCAATGCTGAAAGGTACATCCAGGTTTTAGAGCAACACATGCTGCCATCCAAGCAACGTCTTTTTCAGGGACGTCCCTGCTTATTTCAGCAAGACAATGCCAAGCCACATTCTGCACATGTTCTAACAGCGTGGCTTCGTAGTAAAAGAGTGCGGGTACTAGACTGGCCTGCCTGCAGTCCAGACCTGTTGCCCATTGAAAATGTGTGGCGCATTATGAAACACAAAATACGACAACGGAGACCCCGGACTGTTGAACAACTGAAGTCGTACATCAAGCAAGAATGGGAAAGAATTCCACCTACAAAGCTTCAACAATTAGTGTCCTCAGTTCCCAAATGCTTATTGAGTGTTGTTAGAAGGAAAGGTGATGTAACACAGTGGGAAACATACCACTGTCCCAGCTTTTTAGAAATGTGTTGCAGGCATCCATTTCAAAATGAGCAAATATTTGCACAAAACAATAAAGTTTATCAGTTTGAACATTAAATATCTTGTCTTTGTGGTGTACGAGGTCTGTTAGAAAAGGCGGAGCTGCATGGCAAAAAGAAATGCCGTGATGAAGCCTCACAGGACATGTTCTGGCATGTTCAGCTCATGCACAATCATAATCGGATATTCACACGACTGGAAAGCAACCGGAATCCGTCTGAAATCCACCTTTAAGCCGTCCTGTGAGACCAACATCGAGGTGGTTTTGTCCTGCGTAATGAACGGCTCCGTGGCGCGTCTCTCGGCTTCTTTTTCCATGGAAAAAAAAATCCGGTAATGGTGGAATGTGCCGGAAAAAGTGCTGATGTCCACATCTTCTGCCTTTTTGTGAAAGTCAGACGAGGTCCCGGATCAACAAAGCCTTCACGTTGGAAATGATCTGGTTGTTTGTGCGGGGTGTCAGCCTGTCCATCGGCGTTGGGAGCGCGCTGCGCTCTCAGCAGTTGTGGGCCGTCCTTAAAGGGGCAGTAACACCCCGTAATCTGTTTAATCCCCATAAAATCGTCCTTGAAAGCCATATTAATTTTTCGAACGGTGTCCACCTGGAGGTCTCTCACAGTTTCTGGAAAAAAATTGATGCAGCAAAGATGCAAATTGTTCAGACATTTATTCGCAATAAAAAATAGATGAGAGGGTTAGACCACACCTCACTCAAAGCTTGCTCACAGGTGAGTGAAGCAACCGACAGGCATGAAAAAACTCCCGCATTTGCACGAGGGTTCAAGCTTGTCTGACGCAATCACACGTGATTCAAATCCATATGGTTTTTGAAAAAAAATAATAAGGTTGAATACTTTTCTAACAGACCTCGTATTCAATTGACTATAGGTTAAAGAGGATTTGAAAATCATTGTATTCTGTTTTTATTTACATTTTACACAATGTCCCAACTTCATTGTAATTGGGGTTGTACTATCAAATTTTGTGAATCTCGGTAAAATCTTATTGATGACAGCGACCTCAGTAGCATGGTGTAGTGGCTGGGTTAAGGCATGCTGGGATATGTTTAACCTAATGTGGTCTGTTTTCTTCTCAAAGTAATCCATGAAATCTTTTTGCTGTAAAAGGAAAAGGGACTTACAGGTGGTTGTCCATGCATAAGTGTTGCCACCGTGTCAAACAAGAACTTTGAGTTATGCTTGTTTTTGTTGATCAAATCAGAATAGTAAGTCCACTTTGTAGCCAGTAATGCATGCTTATAGTCTAAGATAGCATCACGCCACGCAAGGTGAAATACTTCTAATTTTGAACTATGCCATTTCCGTTCTAGATCTCTAGCCTTATGCTTGAGTTCAAGCAAGTAATCAATAAATCAAGGTGACTGTTTTTTGGGGGGGGCGTGATTTTAATCAAGGTGGAGCAATCCTGTCGAGTATAGTTTTGAGCACTGAGTTTAAACTATCCACAAGATTGTCTCGTGATTGGGCATTTTCCAATTGTGAAGCTAAGATATCAGGTAGTCTGGCTTTGAGTTCAGTCGTAGGCGATATGTTGATGCGTCACCGAGTGATAAAATATTTTGTTGTTCCACTAAACACGGCAGAGAAACTGTAAACCTCATAAGTGAGTGATCAGAGACCACTGATGCAAGAGGCAAGATGTGAATATTTGTGACAGTAGTACCATGTGCGAGAACCAAATCCAGGGTATTTCCACTAATGTGCGTCGAGTCCCGAATGCATTGCTGAAATCCTAATGCATCCACAATTTCCATAAATGATTTGCAGAGGGGATCAGAAGGCTTATTTGTATGAACATTAAAGTCACCAATGATCAGAATCTTATCTGCAGTAGTTGACCCAGGGTCCCATTCCTCTACTGGTGGTTGGCTCTCACTGCGGTATTGTATCACTTCCTGTTCCGGAGCACAGCGGTGTTTTGCTTTATCTGTTAGCTGTTTAATCTGCGTAGTTAGATTGATCTAGATAACTAGATAACGATTTGTTTCACAGTGTAATCTTCACATGCCTTAACTAAAGCAGTCCCTCTGCTGAATCACCTCTAAATTATTCACACATTATTTACTTTGTGTGTTTTTAGGAATCCGCTAGCTTAGCGTAGCTATTAGCTCTTAGCCGGTTTAGCATGGCGGCTTCTCCTGTCTCTCCCCCACTTTTCTGCTCTGGGTGTGAAATGTTTAGTTATTCCTCAGCCTCCTTTAGCAGTAATGGTACTTGTAATAAGTGTAGCTTATTCGTAGCTTTGGAGGCCAGGCTGGGCGAATTGTAGACTCGGCTCCGCACCTTGGAAAATCCTACAGCTAGCCAGGCCCCTGTAGTTGGTGCGGACCAAGGTAGCTTAGCCGCCATTAGTTCCCCTCCAGCAGATCCCGAGCAGCCGGGAAAGCAGGCCGACTGGGTGACTGACCACCGACCTGAAGAGGGCAAAGCACCTTTTTCCGGTCGAGAACCATGGCCTCGGATTTGGAGGTGCTGATTTTCATCGCCTTGGGGTTCCCCCGGAGGAGCTGGGGGAGGTGTGTGTGGATCGGGAGGTCTGGGCGGCTTTGCTTGAGCTGCTGCCCCCGTGACCCAACTCCGGATAAAGAGGAAGAAAATGGAAGGATGGATGGATTTTCATCCCGGACGCTTCACACTCGGCTGCAAACCGCCCCAGTGCACACTGAAGGTCCTGATTTGACGAAGCCCACAGAACCACATCGTCCGTAAACAGCAGAGACGAGATTCTGTGGTTCCCAAACCAGACCCCCTCTACACCCTGGCTGCGCCTAGAAATTCTGTCCATAAAAATAATGAACAGAACCGGTGACAAAGGCCAGCCCTGGGGGAGGCCAACGTGCACTGGAAACAGGTTTGACTTACTACGGGCAATGTGACCAAGCTCCTGCTGCGGTCGTCCAGGGACCGGATAGCCCTTAGCAAAGGACCCCGGACCCCGTACTCCAGTAGCACTCCCCACGGGGTGCCCCGAGGGACACAGTCAAACGCCTTCTCCAGATCCACAAAACACGTGGACTGGTTGGGCGAACTCCCATGAACCCTCGAGCACCCGATGGAGCGTGTAGACTTGGTCCAGTGTGCCGTGACCAGGACGAAAACCACACTGCTCCTCCTGAATCCGAGGTTCAACCATCGGTCGAATTCTCCTCTCCAGTACTCTGGAATAGACCTTACTGGGGAGGCTGAGGAGTGTGATCCCCCTATAGTTGGAACACACCCTCCGGTCCCCCTTCTTAAACAGAGGGACCACCACCCTGGTCTGCCAATCCAGAAGCACTGTCCCCGATCGCCACGCGATGTTGCAGAGGCATGTCAACCAAGACAGTCCCACAACATCCAGAGACTTAAGGTACTCAGGACGGACTTCATCCACCCCAGGAGCCTTGCCACCCAGGAGCTTTCTAACCACCTTGGTGACTTCGGCCTGGGTAATGGATGAGTCTGCCTCTGAGTCCCCAGTCTCTGCTTCCTCTTCGGAAGACGTGACGATGGGATCGATGTTTAGCCGCATGTTCTCCTTGAATTGCTGGCTGTCTGAGTGTTGTCCAAAAATGAGGTGGATTTCATAGATAATTGGCAAAGCTTCTGGGGAAAACCTGGTCTTGTTAGAAGAGACGGCATCCATCCCACTTTGGATGGAGCAGCTCTCATCTCTAGAAATCTGACCAATTTTATTAAACCCTCCAAATTGTGACTATCCAGGGTTGGGACCAGGAAGCAGAGTTGTAGTCTTACACACCTCTCTGCAGCTTCTCTCCCCCTGCCATCCCCCCAATACCCCATCCCCTTAGAGACGGTGCCTGCTCCCAGACCACCAGCAACCAGTAAAAATCTATTTAAGCATAAAAATACAAAAAGAAAAAATAATATAGCACCTTCAACTGCACCACAGAGTAAAACAGTTAAATGTGGTTTATTAAATATTAGGTCTCTCTCTTCTAAGTCCCTGTTAGTAAATGATATAATAATTGATCAACATATTGATTTATTCTGCCTTACAGAAACCTGGTTACAGCAGGATGATTATGTTAGTTTAAATGAGTCAACACCCCTGAGTCACACTAACTGTCAGAATGGTTGAAGCACAGGTCGAGGAGGAGGATTAGCAGCAATCTTGCACTCCAGCTTATTAATTAATCAAAGACCCAGATAGAGCTTTAATTCATTTGAAAGCTTGTCTCTTAGTCTTGTCCATCCAAATTGGAAGTCCCAAAAACCAGTTTTATTTGTTGTTATCTATCGTCCACCTGGTCGTTACTGTGAGTTTCTCTGTGAATTTTCAGACCTTTTGTCTGACGTAGTGCTTAGCTCAGATAAGATAATTATAGTGGGTGATTTTAACATCCACATAGATGCTGAGAATGACAGCCTCAACACTGCATTTAATCTATTATTAGACTCAGTTGGCTTCGCTCAAAATGTAAATGAGCCCACCCACCACTTTAACCACACTTTAGATCTTGTTCTGACATATGGCATAGAAATTGAAGACAGAACAGTATTCCCTGAAACCCCTTTTTGTCTGATCATTTCTTAATAACATTTACATTTACTTTAAATGACTACCCAGCAGTGGGGAATAAGTTTCATTACAGTAGAAGTCTTTCGGAAAGCACTGTAACTAGGTTTAAGGATATGATTTCTTCTCGTCAATAGTTTACATCCTCATTGAGCACAACTTTGGGTGCTGTAGCTCCTCTGAAGAAGAGAGCCTTAAATCAGGAGTGCCTGACTCCGTGGTATAACCCACAAACTCGCAGCTTAAAGCAGATAACCCATAAGTTGGAGAGGAAATGGCGTCTCACTAATTTAGAAGATCTTCATTTAGTCTGGAATTAGAGTCTGTTGCTCTATAAAAAAGCCCTTCGTAAAGCTAGGACATCTTACTACTCATCACTAATTGAAGAAAATAAGGACAACCCCAGGTTTCTTTTCAGCACTGTAGCCAGGCTGACAGAGTCAGAGCTCTATTGAGCCGAGTATTCCTTTAACTTTAACTAGTAATGACTTCATGACTTTCTTTGCAAACCAAATTTTAACTATTAGAGAAAAAATTACTCATAACCATCCCAAAGGCATATCATTATCTTTGGCTGCTTTCAGTAATGCTGGTATTTGGTTAGACTCTTTCTCTCTGATTGTTCTGAGTTATTTTCATTAGTTACTTCCTCCAAACCATCAACATGTCTATTAGACCCCATTCCTACCAGGCTGCTCAAGGAAGCCCTACCATTATTTAATGCTTCGATCTTAAATATGATCAATCTATCTTTATTAGTTGGCTATGTACCACAGGGTTTTAAGGTGGCAGTAATTAAACCATTACTTAAAAGCCATCACTTGACCCAGCTATCTTAGCTAATTATAGGCCAATCTCCAACCTTCCTTTTCTCTCAAAAATTCTTGAAAGGGTAGTTGTAAAACAGCTAACTGATCATCTGCAGAGGAATGGTCTATTTGAAGAGTTTCAGTCAGGTTTTAGAATTCATCATAGTACAGAAACAGCATTAGTGAAGGTTACAAATGATCTTCTTATGGCCTCGGACAGTGGACTCATCTCTGTGCTTGTTCTGTTAGACCTCGGTGCTGCTTTTGATACTGTTGACCATAAAATTTTATTACAGAGATTAGAGCATGCCATAGGTATTAAAGGCACTGCGCTGCGCTTTGTTCATGTAAATGGAGAATCTTCTTCACAGACTAAGGTTAATTAAGGAGTTCCACAAGGTTCTGTGCTAGGACTGATTTTATTCACTTTATACATGCTTCCCTTAGGCAGTATTAGAAAGCATTGCTTAAATTTTCATTGTTACACAGATGATACCCAGCTTTATCTATCCATGAAGCCAGAGGACACACACCAATTAGTTAAACTGCAGGAATGTCTTTCAGACATAAAGACATGGATGACCTCTAATTTCCTGCTTTTAAATTCAGATAAAACTGAAGTTATTGTACTTGGCCCCATAAATCTTAGAAACATGGTGTCTAACCAGATCCTTACTCTGTATGGCATTACCCTGACCTCCAGTAATACTGTGAGAAATCTTGGAGTCATTTTTGATCAGGATATGTCCTTCAATGCGCATATTAAGCAAATATGTAGGACTGCTTTTTTGCATCTGCGCAATTTCTCTAAAATTAGAAAGGTCTTGTCTCAGAGTGATGCTGAAAAACTAATTCATGCATTTATTTCCTCTAGGCTGGACTATTGTAATTCATTATTATCAGGTTGTCCTAAAAGTTCCCTGAAAAGCCTTCAGTTAATTCAAAATGCTGCAGCTAGAGTACTGGCGGGGACAAGAAGGAGAGAGCATATTTCTCCCATATTGGCTTCTCTTCATTGGCTCCCTGTTAATTCCAGAATAGAATTAAAAATTATTCTTCTTCTTACTTATAAGGTTTTGAATAATCAGGTCCCATCTTATCTTAGGGACCTCATAGTACCATATCACCCCAATAGAGCGCTTTGCTCTCAGACTGCAGGCTTACTTGTAGTTACTAGGGTTTGTAAGAGTAGAATGGGAGGCAGAGCCTTCAGCTTTCAGGCTCCTCTCCTGTGGAACCAGCTCCCAATTTGGATCAGGGAGACAGACACCCTCTCTACTTTTAACATTAAGCTTAAAACTTTCCTTTTTGCTAAAGCTTATAGTTAGGGCTGGATCAGGTGACCCTGAACCATCCCTTAGTTATGGCGCAATAGACGTAGACTGCTGGGGGGTTCCCATGATGCACTGAGTGTTTCTTTTTATTCACCTCTTTTTGCTCTGTATGCACCACTCTGCATTTAATCATTGGTGATTGATCTCTGCTCTCTTCCACAGCATGTATTTTTCCTGATGCTCTCCCCTCAGCCCCAACCAGTCCCAGCAGAAGACTGCCCCTCCCTGAGCCTGGTTCTGCTGGAGGTTTCTTCCTATTTAAAGGGAGTTTTTCCTTCCCACTGTCGCCAAGTGCTTGCTCACAGGGGGTCGTTTTGACCGATGGGGTTTTTCTGTAATTATTGTATGGCTTTTGCCTTACAATATAAAGCGCCTTGGGGCAACTGTTTGTTGTGATTTGGCCCTATATACATAAAATTGATTTGATTTGACAAGTTAGAGATGAATGCACCAAATTCATCTAAGAATTCAGAATATGGGCCTTGAGGCCTATATACAGTAACAAAGTAATACAGCTGATTTTTTTCTTCTGACCTTGGCAATGCATAATATCCTGAGCAGAGCGGAGAATCAGATGCTCAAACGAGTTATATTTGTGACCCCCAACAGCTCATAAGCTAAACCTAGATTTATAAATAAGAGCAACACCCCCCGCCTTGCTTCACATCACGAGGGACGTGACTAAATGTATATGCTGGTGGGCAGGCCTCATTTAAGGGGAGAACAGCTGTAGGTTTAAGCCTGGTTTCACATAACCCAGTCATATCTAAGTCATGATCAATAATTAGATGATTGATCAACAATGATTTGAGGACAGTGAACTTATATTAATGAGATCCAGACTAAGGACCTCAGTGGGGTTGACAGTTGAGCTGTTTGGGTTTAGGTTCCAGAGTAGCATATATAAGATGCCTAGAAGTAGGTTTAGGTTTGAGACATTACACGCGCGTTGTAGATAGCAGACACGAAATCTTTGATATTGCTGGAAAAGCCACCGGGCCATCCTCAGTTTCAACGTCATCCAATTTAGTAATGGGTATTAAGGTTGCAAAACATATACTGCTATGATTTTTATGGACACTTCTACTCTTAAATTTTCCAGTTTGTCACAGACCTATTTGCCAATGTCTCATACACTGCAAAACGAATTCATGTCTGCTGTAAACATCTGTATCTTCTCTGTGATGGTGTTAGGCTGTGGGCGTTGTGTACAGCAGACTGCAGGTGTTGTCCGAGCGTTCAGCCATGGTGACCAGAGCTCTGGACTACATTGGAGACATCCTGAAATACATTCATCCATCTCTGGTCAGCAAGAGCCAAGAAGGAATACAGCTGGCCTATTGGGTGGTTGGTATGTTCACATTCAACCATCCAAGCCATGTTTCATGGAGGCCTGGATTCTTTCAGTTAACATATTATGGCAAGCAGGGTGGTACACTGTGGTTAGGTCACAAACAAAAGCAGATAGATGACCATAAGTCATCAGATGACTCTGAAGACTTTGATGACTCTTGAGAATTCACTTCACCTGCATGTTTTTGTGCTGCTTGAGGAGTAACCAATGAAAACCAACACAGACACAAACCCATGCTGTGGAGAGACAGTGTGGACCAAACCTGAATACAGTGTGTCATACATACAGTAGTGTTCAGAATAATAGTAGTGCTATGTGACTAAAAAGATTAATCCAGGTTTTGAGTATATTTCTTATTGTTACATGGGAAACAAGGTACCAGTAGATTCAGTAGATTCTCACAAATCCAACAAGCCCAAGCATTCATGATATGCACACTCTTAAGGCTGTGACATTGGGCTATTAGTAAAAAAAAAAGAAGTAGAAAAGGGGGTGTTCACAATAATAGTAGTGTGGCATTCAGTCAGTGAGTTTGTCAGTTTTGTGGAACAAATAGGTGTGAATCAGGTGTCCCCTATTTAAGGATGAAGCCAACACCTGTTGAACATGCTTTTCTCTTTGAAAGCCTGAGGAAAATGGGACGTTCAAGACATTGTTCAGAAGAACAGCGTAGTTTGATTAAAAAGTTGATTGGAGAGGGGAAAACGTATACGCAGGTGCAAAAAAATTATAGGCTGTTCATCTACTATGATTTCCAATGCTTTAAAATGGACAAAAAAACAGAGACGCTTGGAAGAAAATGGAAAACAACCATCAAAATGGATAGAAGAATAACCAGAATGGCAAAGGCTCAACCATTGATCACCAATGATGGCTTTCATTTAACTTTTCTGTATGTAAATCCCATTTCCTTTAGGCGGTTTCTTACAGTTCGGTCACAGACGTTGACTCCAGTTTCCTCCCATTCGTTCCTCATTTGTTTTGTTGTGCATTTTTCGATTTTTGAGACATATTGCTTTAAGTTTTCTGTCTTGACGCTTTGATGTCTTCCTTGGTCTACCAGTATGTTTGCCTTTAACAACCTTCCCATGTTGTTTGTATTTGGTCCAGAGTTTAGACACAGCTGACTGTGAACAACCAACATCTTTTGCAACATTGCGTGATGATTTACTCTCTTTTAAGAGTTTGATAATCCTCTCCTTTGTTTCAATTGACATATCTCGTGTTGAAGCCATGATTCATGTCAGTCCACTTGGTGCAACAGCTCTCCAAGGTGTGTTCACTCCTTTTTAGATGCAGACAAACGAGCAGATTTGATATGATGCAGGTGTTAGTTTTGGGGATGAAAATTTACAGGGTGATTCCATAATTTTTTCCTCAGAATGGAGTGATTCCATATTTTTTTCCTGTGCTTGGTCTAAAAAAGTAACCGTTACTGACTGCCACAATCTTTTTTCTTGATTTCTTATAGTGTTTCTTAAAGCCAGAAAGTTGCCATTTGAAATGACTTTAGTTTTGTGTCATGTCTGTGATCTGCTTTTTTTCTACAAAATTAAACAACTGAATGAACATCCTCCGAGGCCGGTGATTCCATAATTTTTGCCAGGGGTTGTATACTCAAAACCTGGATTAATCTTTTTAGTCACATAGCACTACTATTGTTCTGAACACTACTGTAAAGAGGCAATGGTCTGACACACAAGTGAGTTCTACTATGTAATAAGGGGGTTTAGATGCCCCCCCCCCCCCCCCCCCCACACACACACACACACACACGGCAACATCACAAAATTGTGACAAATGATGTTACAGATGAAGGATGTTACTAATTTAAGGTCCATGCTGTTGATTGCGTCTCTGTCTTTACTAATGTAGTCATATAATGTACGAGTATTTTTACAGTGTGTTGAGGAGCAGATTATGAGTATTTCTGCTCTGTAATTCAGGCTGCATCGTGAAGCATTGGAGCCCCATGCTGGCCACATCTAAAGCCCAGCAGCTGCTGTTGCGCATTGTTGATGTGCTGCTGCTTCCTCGCAACCTCACACAACAGGACAAAGCACTGAGGGACAGCCTGCCACTGTATCTGCAGGTTAATGAAGCACACTACACACCTGACGCCGCAGCCCACTCCTATCATTCTATTTTTAATCACATTCTGTTGACTTGCATTAAATCTGTTGTCATCATTCATAACCTAGAATGCTGCTGGGGTTGTAAAACACAACAAAGCCACCAATTCAAGCCTTTTGTCACTTTGGTGTCAGTATTTTTTGTGTTTTGTGTGCCCCTGTGCTTTTTTTGCAGGGATTGTCCGTGGCTTCCAGTGTGTCTCAGTCTCGCGGGGCTTACCTGAAGCAGCAGCTCCTCTCCGTTACCCGAAAATACTTGGATCATTTCCTTCCTGCTGCACCTTCCACTGGTACCATAGCCAACCATCCGGTGCTTCTGGGTGCCTGTGAGGTCAACCCAAGCCCCCAGGGGTCAGCATTGAGGCGTGTTATCCTTGAGGTGCTTTGGTAGGTCTGCATTGGGGCTGGAATGATTTGTGTTATCATAGATTCATTAAACACCAATTTGATGAACCATAAATGCCAGGTCTGGGAGCATGACCCTTGGGTCATGGATAGCAATCACCCAGGCAGAAAACTGGGCCCCACTCTCAAAGTAACCATCTGTCTGCCGCAGTCAAGTGAAGTGTGGTTGTGTCCTCATAGTGCAGATTGCACTCCAACACTGGATTATATTGACTTTTGATAGGATTGGTACAACTAGTCGTAATTGTTGACTACGACTGGCTACGACCCAACTGTTAAGTAATTTTCTCATAGTCAGATAAGCCAGATAGCATGACATTCCTACAATTTAGGTGTAAATCATTAAGAAAAATAATCAAATAACTGCTTAAGTTCTGTATTTTTATGGCTTCAGTATTCAGAGACAATTTAATGTGTACATTTCCACTGTGGTACCCCCAACATGAACAGTGATTACTTTTATTTGTAAGAATCACCAAAAGAAAATCCAGTAGTTGTTAAGTATTGATTTTCTTTCTCGTTCTAGTCCTACTCTTGAAACTATACATTTTGAATACATCGAGAACAAAATTAATAATGTTTTCTTTGAAGTTAGACACGACCACAGATGACTTTCTGCTAATTTAGTATGAACAATAATGTGATAATGCATCATATAGCAAAGCTAACTATTAATAAACTGATCCTAAATAAGTAGGGTTTTTTTTATTTCACTTGAGATAATTTTTAAACTTGTTGAGCTACTATGGGTTTTATTAAATCATTTCCTTTGGATAAATAAAGTTGTCTTATCCTTATTAATCATTTGCAGTTGACTTGTTGATGCATTCCAAGATATTTGTGATGATGTAAAATAGAGAAGAACAGACATTTTTTTTAGGTCTTCTGACCATCAACAGTTTGTATTTGTGATACTTTGTTTGTGGCACTTTATTGTCACTGCACATTGATTTTCTGAACCCACCGTTTCATTGATAACAGCTTCATTTATTCTTAGCTGAATCAAGATTTAATAGTTACGGAGAATTCCACTTTAATCGTGTCATGTTGGACCAAGCCACATTCTTAAAAAGTGCCTTGCCTTCCAAACAGAAGGTCACTAGTTCAAGGCCACCTGTTCTCTGTTCTCCATGTACATTTGGAGTTATGTCAGGATTCAGGAAGGGTGTCCAGCAGAAGACATGTCCCAAATCAACATACGGATCTGTAGTGGATCTGCCGTGATGACCATGAATAAAAACGCGAGTAGTATTTAAGTTCTACTCTTGTTCCACTCCAAAAGGACACACAGGGACAACTCGTTTCCAAATTTTGATCAGTTTTTATTTCCAACTTAAAGATTTGTTGGCTTCATGTTGATCAGTTGGCAAACATCAGGTAGATACCTTCAAAGCACAGAAAACAACAAAGGTTAACGAAAATCAAATTAATCATCCTACAAAATATTTCCAAACAATGTTCCCAAACAATTAAACAAATACATTAATGTCTCAATAATGAACATAAGCTTTTTAATTAAATTAATATGCATGAATTAAACTAATTGCCTCATTTCAAATAAATTAACCATCTTAAATGAAATGCATTTCATCCATCAAATTCAATAAGCATTTTAAATGAATTAATGATTAATTAATTAATTAACTGAATCAAAGAATTAGTGAATTATATTTACTACAAACAAATTAAAGACACCAAATGCAACAAAGACAGGTCAAATACCTATAGCCTATTCCTCCCAAGCCTTTTACACATTTTGCCTTTTAAGTTTTCAACTAACAAACTTATCATTTGAACTCTCCACAATTCAGACTTTTTAACTTATGCTTAACTGTTTAACTTGTTAAACACGATAGGAATTTAAATGTCCAAACTGAAACGAATATTGCAATGCAGTGGTTCACCTTGAACTCTACCAAAGAAACAAAAGAAGCATTGCAAGTACAAACATAAGCATTTCAAATTAACCATTGCAACCAAAAAATAAAGAAATATTTACCGACCATTGGTGTCTTTGGAGTAAACTCCTGAGTAGAGCTTGCTCTTCCTTTCAGTTTGTTTGGTGAGTGAAGACTGAGAGCCACCACTTTTTTTTATCAGGTGCTCTCATCAGCAGTTAGCGGCCATTTTGCTGGTGCATTCTAGGGAGTGTAGTTTCCAGTGGTGGTGATCGCACAGGATTGTCACTAGACCTCCAATTCTTTACTTTTAACTCAACACCTCCTACTTGAGCTCATGGTTTTTCCAAACCCAATGAGGTCACACCAGTCCTTCACTCTTCTGTTCTTCAATGGGAATTAGAATGACAAGACGTCTGACATCTCTATGAAGGATTGTGGCCGGGATTTTGTTTTTGAGCCTCTTAGACCTTGTGGCTGGCTCCTTGCCTGCTGCCTTTCTGATGGGAACAGGATAGCTGGGAAAGATCCTCACAAGCACGTCTCTTACGATGCCTTGTTGTCAGTGTTGACGCTGACTACTCTGGCCAGCCTGTACTGTCCTCTCAGGGCATTTTGGTCAGCCAACCAGACCACATCTCCAACAGCAGCATTTCGCTCTTTGGTGTGCCATTTGTTCCGTACAAACAGATTTGGTCCAGCCAATTGGCTCCACTTCTTCCAGAATTTTCTGACCTCTGTTTGAATACTTTTAAGTCTTTTGTATGGATAGCCCTCGAACTGGAAGTCTCCAGGGTCTCCCTTTGGGTTTGCACGCCCTAGAAGCAGAGAATTCGGGATGATGTACTCTACACAGTCTTCTCTGCTTTGAGTTCTCGCATCAATCGGTCTTTCATTAGTAAGGTTGGCTGCCATGAAGAGAGAGGTTTGGAATTCACCCCAGGTGAAGACGCCATCTCCACCAAGGTTGCTCAAGGCTCGCTTCACTATTCTGACAGCTGCCTCTGCTGCACCATTTCTATGGGGAAAGTCTGCAGGGTGGATCTTCCAAGATCATTCTGTTCCATGTTTGGCTGCTAGATCTTCAACTTGAGACTTGTCCAGTTGGTCAAGGAATTTGTACAGCTTTTCCAGAGCAGGTTTGGCTCCGACAAAGTTAGTGCCAGGGTCTGACCAGAGTTTCCTGGGGTGCCCTCTCAGTGAAGTGAACCTTTGATAGGCCAGCAGGAAGCCTTCGGATGACTGGTCACTCACCACGTCAGTATGTATGGCACGGGAGGCCATGCAACAGAAGACGATTCCCCATACCTTGAGTTTAGTTCTTTTCTTGACTTCATCTTTCACTTCATATGGGCCGAATAGGTCCATGGTGGTGAATTCAAAAGGTGCAGCTGGGCCTGTACGCTCTGGAGGTAGGTCTGCCATTATTTGTTGACACTGCTTTGCTCTGTTCTTCCTGCAGCTCACACAGTTGTCAACTATTTTCTTGGCAATTCTCCGGCCTTTTATTACCCAAGCTGTCTTCCTCATCTGGAGAATGGTTCCTGCTACCCCCTCATGGTTAGCTTCATGGGATTCTTGTGCCAGAAAAGTAGATAACCATGCTTCAAAGGACAAAACTGGTACAGCAGTCTTCTCTTCATTGAAAATCTTGATTCTGCCTCCACAAACTAGAAGTCCAGAGTTCACATCTTTGTATACTGCCAGTCTGCTGAGAGTTGTCTGGAAAAGTCACACCATCTTGAGCTGCAACGAAGAGGTCATCACGTGCATCGTCAAGGTCTTTGCTAGTCAACCCAGCGTGCTTGGATGTGATTGCCTCCCACTTCGGCTGTTTTGGGTTTGAATTCCTCTTCAGCCACTGCTCGGCAGCTCGACGAATCCAGGCAATAACTCTCTCAAGTTTGGTCAGGCTACTGAACCTTATGTCCACTAGATGTTTAACCCAGCCAGTCAGCTTCCTTCCTGGCAGAGTTGATTTTGACTCGTGACAAGGACCTTTCTGAGTGCCCAGTGGGTCTTCTTTCTGCTGACTCACTTTAGCTCTGGTCAGTGCAGCTGAGAATGCCTTCCTTTGAAGCTTGTTTACACTCTCCCTGGCTTGGGCTGCAACTTCTCCAGATGATTGAATAGGCCACTCCTCCACTGGCCACTTCAGGAACTCTGGTCCATTTTGCCAAGTGGAATTCTCCTTCAAATCATCAGGAGTGCCTCCTCTTGTTATAATGTCAGCTATGTTTGGATTTCCACGGATCCACCACCAGTCCTGCACTGGTCCAGCCTTCTGGATTTCGCCCACTCTGTTAGCGAAGAAGGTTTGGTATCCATAATTGTCTCGTTGAATGGACTGTTTGACTGTCCAGTAGATGGAACCATCTCTCTATTTTCATTTGAGCATGCTTCTCCACATACTTCCTGATCCTGGCTGCAAAGACTGTGCCACAGATTTCTGCTTTAACAGCATCTCCCTTTTGATCCAGGGGTGTCAGCTTGGCTTTCGCCTCCACAAACCGGACTTCAATGCCTTGACTAGTCTGCCATCTTAAGTACATCACAGCTCCATAGGTTTTGTCACTTCCATCAGAAAATGTGATGCCCCAAGGTTGTCCTTTCCAGTTGGATGGTGTGAGCCTCCTGTAGAATTTCACTTGTCCAAGCTGCACATATTCTTCAAAAAGCTGTATGGCTTCTTCTCTGAGGCTTTCTGAAAGAGGTTGGTCCCAGGTTTCTTGGGTCAGCTTGCCACCCCCTCCTTCTTGGAATGCTTTTCGAACAAGAATTGCTCCCTTCTGCTTGACCGGTACAAGTAGGCCAGTTGGGTCGTACAGTGCAGCAACTTGGCTTAAAAGAGCTCTCCTAGTCAGTGGGTTAGGTGTTTCAGTTCACCTAACTCGTCTTCAAGAAGATCTTTGCCAACTTTTGGGAGGTTAAGAGATCATCCACATAACTGTCCTCTTCGACAACCTTTCGTTCATCCTCTAAGTGAGCGAAGTTGGGCAGGCTTGCTGTCTCCCTCATAGCCAACTGAGCAATGCAACCCGCCGGTTTGTCGCCGATGTAGACTCTGGTGATTGCATATTCCCTGATTTCCTCTTCTGGCCTGTCTCTCCACAGGAATCTGTGTAGATGCATCTCTCGCTCCTCCAGCCAGACAGAGTTGTACATCTTTTTTACATCTCCTAGAGCTGCATGCACACCTTCCCTGAACCTAAGCAGGACAGCTCTAATGGGGTTGAGGACATCTGGTCCCTTCAGGAGAAGATCATTCATGCTCACACCTTTGTATTTCTGGCTGCTATTCCAGACGATGCGAACTGGTGTTGTCACTGAATGAGGGTTTGGTGCCAGTGTGGTGACATACCACACTGGTCCATTCCACTTCTCCATGACTTCACTGGTGAGTTTTATCGCTGCACCTCTTTCGACCATTTCATGGATCTGGGCTGCATAAGCAATTTTCCAGTCTGGCTCTTTGCTCAGTTGTGTTTCTATCCTTAAGAAGCAAGCCTGGACTGCCCTTTTGTTTTGGGGGAGAGAGGCTGGATCTTCAGTCCAAGGATACTTTGCATCCCAGTGTGGAGTAGGTGTGTGAGCATCCTCTTCCTTGTAGGTGAGGCCTCCTTTAATGATCTCAAACTCCCTCTCCTCTGCCAGGGTCATGTCTCTTCCTCCTGGTGGACAGTTTCCACATCAACATCCTCCACATCTTGGCTCGCATGCGGTTCTGATGCTGTCCCAGTGCCACCACTCAAGGAACTGACAGTTACTGGCAGATGTAAATTTGGACAGAGCCACATCCTCCTGCTGTAGCGAGGCTGGCTTGGTTGTTGGAACTGTGATTTCCTGATATTTGACAGCAGCGGTTCGCATGGAGTGAGCAAAGTGGGTTCTTGACTCATATGCTGCCACCTCCACTTCTTCGAGTAGGTCAGGATGGGCTCCTCCCACTGTTTTCCCCAATGGGCTTTCCTACAACACAAGGTCCCCGATGACTTTAACTCTTTGGGGTACGAGTCTTCCCTCTCGATGGCTTATGAGAAGCTCAATTTCGGCTGGTCTTTTCAGGTCTTTGAGCTGGACATCTGGGAAGAATCTTTCTGCGGCTTGTCCATCTTGTCCACAGTTCTCAATTGTTCACGTCTTTCCAATCTCTCCTCTTGATTCTTCAGGAACTTCAGGAGCATGTCAAAGTGAGTATCTGCAGTGACATTGTTTTTAGGGTTAACTAGGAACATTAGCCAGTCTCTTTTATGAAGTCAGGTAGCTTGCTTTCGATGGACTTGATAACTAATGGATTTTTTTATGGCTCCCGGGTTCCCCAGCTCTGTCAGATCTGCCAGGGCCTTCTCCACAGATTGAATACGGTCAATTACTTCTCTTGGCTGGTTCCCCTTCACCGGACGCATCTTGTGTAGTTCTTCGAGGATTTCGACTGTGATGGTGGCCTTGTTGTCGTATCTGTTCTCCAGGACTCTGAACATGTCAACTGCAGTAGTATGAGTTGAAAGTCTTAGTTCTTTTGCAATGGTCTCACTCACACTCTCCAGGAGCTGAATCTTCAGAACCCTCAGGTGAGCCAGTGGGCTCCCCCTGCCTTTGCAGGCTCTCCCAATCCTTTCTCCACCTGTGGAACTCTCTCTTACTTTCCTGGAAGATGGGTAGAGTAGTTGGTTTTATTTTCACAACAGGTAGCGGTGATTGGACAGGTCTCCCATTTGTGCCCTGATCAGCCAGCCTCCTTGATGTGGCAAATTCCGCTTTTCTCAGCTTAAGCCTGTTGTGGGCTACTCTCAGGTCTTTAAGTCTCCCATCCATTTCATCCCTTGATGATTCAGGGATCCATCTCTCCCACAAAGACATAGCTGAGGTGGTTTCACTTATCTTCTTGTCCAACAGGGCAAGGTGAACTTCATTGCCCTCCAGATTGTCACTTTCGACTGGAACATTGTAAGCTTTATCAATTGCATCTTGTGCTTCAAGAATCACTGTTTTAAGTTCGTTATTTCCATATCTTCCCCACAGGTTAGTTTGTACAATGACTTTCATTTCCTCCATTTTAATCTCCGCATCCTTTATGGTTTTTTCAATGTCGGCTTCTTATCAAGTTCTGCTTCTTCATCTGCTTTCTTGATTTCAGCCTCCAGTCCAATCCTGTAGTCCTCAGTAGAATCAAGCACTGACCTGAACCGGTCTGAAAGTTTTCCAAACTCCTCCTTTAATTCAGCTTGTAGCATGCTGTTTGCTCCCCTTGAAATGAAGTTAGCCAGTTTGGTGAAGCTGCTCTTTGCATCGGTGTAGATGGCAGTAGAGACCCTGAAAACGTGCAGTTTTCATACGGATCATTTATTATTCCAACTAAATAATCCGTCTATGTCTGCTACATTTAAGACGCGTGGAATTGAATACA
Source organism: Thalassophryne amazonica (assembly GCF_902500255.1). Taxonomy (NCBI): domain Eukaryota; kingdom Metazoa; phylum Chordata; class Actinopteri; order Batrachoidiformes; family Batrachoididae; genus Thalassophryne; species Thalassophryne amazonica. The sequence goes on from NC_047109.1 coordinate 122,125,214, forward strand.
TGCAAACTGAATTTCAGATATCTTATATATATTGGAGTCCAAGTGTGGGGCGTCCAGTATGAGAATCAGCACCTCCAAATCTGAGGCCATGGTTCTCGACTGGAAAAAGGTGCTTTGCCCTCTTCAGGTCGGTGGAGTGTCCTTGCCTCAAGTGGAGGAGTTTAAGTATCTTCTTAAGGGTCTTGTTCACGAGTGAGGGACAGATGGAGCGTGAGATCGATAGACGGATCAGTGCAGCATCTGCAGTGATGCGGTCGCTGTATTGGACCGTCGTGGTGAAGAGAGAGCTGAGTAGGGGGGCAAAGCTCTCGATTTACCAATCGATCTACGTTCCGATCCTCACCTATGGTCATGAGATTTGGCTCATGACAGAACGAGATCGTGAGTACAAGCGGCCGAGATGAGTTTCCTCCGCAGGGTGGCTGGGCGCTCCCTTAGAGATAAGGTGAGGAGCTCGGTCACTTGGGAGGAGTTCGGAGTGGAGCCGCTGCTCCTCCATGTCGAAAGGAGTCAGTTGAGGTGGCTCGGGCATCTTTTCCGGATGCCCCCTGGACGCCTCGCTGGAGAGGTGTTCGCGGCACGTCCCACTGGGAGGAGGCCCCGGGGAAGACCCAGGACACGCTGGAGGGACTACATCTCTTGGCTGGCTTGGGAACACCTTGGGGTTCCCCCGGAGGAGCTGGGGGAGGTGTGTGTGGATCGGGAGGTCTGGGCGGCTTTGCTGCCGCCGTGACCCGACTCCGGATAAAGCGGAAGAAAATGGATGGATGGATTATATATTTTAATCTGGAACAAAGAGGACAGTCAGTGTTTGACAAAAGCAAGACGTTAAAGAACTTAAAGCGTTGCAGCTCACAGTGATTCCAATTGAAAATAATGGAGAAGCAACCTGGGCCTCATCTGGCATTTTTACATAAAACAAACACAATAACATCTATAAACCCAGAGAATATATTCTGAGAGTTTTAGGCACAATATACAAAGGTTTAATGCTGTTGTCCGTTTGGAGCTTGATTAGAGCGTCTCAAATGCATTTCTTCTGTTGTGAATGTACTGAGATTAGCCACAATGCACCTGGACACAGCATGTCCACACTAAAACCTTCAAAATTAGTGCATTACTTTAAAACTAAGACATATCTGATATTTTCACTTTATAAAACTTCAGACATGACGTTAATTTAAATAACTTGTCTGGAATTAGTTTGGTTAAAGTTTTAACCATAAGTTAAAACTGTATGCCTCTGGATGGCTTGGGTGATATTGCCAGCACATCCGTATGGGGTCAAAAGAAATTAGCTTTTCTCTTCTGTGACCAGTTCTCCTTTGCTTGCAGAGGATAGAGCAGTTTCTTCCAGAACCAGCTCTCCTGTTTGCAGAGGATAGAGCTGTGCATCTACTACAAAACATTTAACAGGTAGGTAATCAAACCCTTGATTTCGGACTTCATAAATGTTTGTAACTGTTAAGCTTTGTTCGCCATGCCTGCAAAAATAGGTTAGCAGTCTAAAATTTATTGGACCAAAATTTATCAGAAGATAATTAGTCCGCTGATGGTTTTCAGCGTTATCTGAAAAGCCAGTCCGATAATAAAAACATTAGCTTTGATTATTATCGGTTACAGGATTAGCGGAACTGTGCCCACCACTGGTGAGAAGCCACTGTGTTTGGAAAAGTGTAACTGTCACTGTGACTGTGTAGTTGGTGGTGATGATTGATGAAGACTAGCATCTTCTCCAGCTTTGTTTTTTTCACTACTTTAGTCAGTGATTGTCTTGAGCAGAAGTAAACTGAGCTCCACAGAGATGTCTCGCTCTGATCTTGCAGTGAGAGCTTCCTCCAGTTCAAAGGTCACAGCCCTCCTCCTCGCCTAGCATCCGTCCTGACGTTCCTGCTGGAGCTTCTGAGACGGAACACTGACTCGAACCCCACCCTCTTGACTGTGCCGCTTCCAGCTTTGCTGCGCTGTGTGATGTTGGATAGTGAGCCGCAGGGTAAGATCACGCTTCTGCACATGCACATGAAACAACATGAAGCTCAATTGAAATGATAATCTTTTAATTTTATCTTACTCTACATGCATACACATCCTGAAGACTCTTTCCCCACCTAGAGTTTGGTTTGGTTGATGTGGGCTGAAGAACATTTAGTTCCTGCGTGGTTCCTACCTCCAAGTGTGTTTATTTACTAATAAGTGGAAACAAAAGGTCTCCAGCACATTCGCCGCACAGTTTCAATGGTTGTCTTTCTGCATCATCAGTGACATGAATAAAATCAAAATAACCATTCCAGTGACTGACAGCAACTAAGTTTGACTCTGATGAGGGAAAATTGTGTCAAACCCTGTTTGAGACTGGTAGTGCAACAGATAACTGAAGCAATCCTTCAAATGGTGATACAAGCACCAAATTTGGTACAAATACACCATCGACATTATTCTTTTGAAAAAAACTGACAGGCCACGTGAATTTTCAATAGGCAGCCAGGTAGGGGTCAAATGAAGAATTACACAGGGGTTCAAATTTAAAAAATGCTCCAATCACATTGAAACTCCACCACATTACTTGTCTGATCATAAACATACCAAAAAGGTATAGTTTGGACAATCTGTGACTGAATGTTATGGGGTAAAAAGGGGAGGTGATGGTCTAGTGGTGAAGGCATTATCCCTGAGATGCTCCCGGTGTGTAGAGAGCGCCTTGTATGTGGGTGCACAAGACAGAGGCCTGCAAAAGAAGATGCCCACTCCCATCTCTGGATGGAGCCGCACCTCAAACACAGAGAAAAAAAACAGGATCAGGCATCAGAAAGACAACAAATACAGTATAATTTGTCAGCATTAAACAACAAGAAAAACAGAAGAAATACTAAGGTGATCGCCGGCCACTAGCCCTAAGCTTCACTAAAAGACTTTAGATAAAGTTGAAGCTGCGGCCCGCTTTGTTTACTAATAAAATTAATTTAAAAAAGTAAAAAGCATATAACTATACATTGCCAGTATGCTAGCCATATGAAAGGGAAAATAAGTGCGTCTTAAGTCTGGACTTGAAAGTCTCCACAGAATCTGACTGTTTTATTGATGCAGGGAGATCATTCCACAGAACAGGGACATGATAAGAGAAAGCTCTGTGACCCGCAGACTTCTTATTCACCTTAGGGATATATATATATCCCTATATTTCAGAGGTGGAAGAAAGCAGTCCTCGTAATATTTCTAATGTGGAGGTCAAAGGACAACGTAGGATCAAAAATTACCCCAAGTTTCCTCACTTTGTCAGTGTGATGTATGACACACGAGCCGAGGCTGAGCGTTAACTGGTCAAATTGATGCCGATGTCTCACTGGACCAAGAACCATCATTTCAGTCTTATCAGAGTTTAAAAGTAGGAAGTTGCTTGACATCCAGCTATTGATTATAAGTCTGATAGCTTCAGCTGTGCATTCTGTTTCAGTTGTTCTCCTCTGTTACTTTTACCAATTTAGGTTTTGTATTATTGTTTGTTATTCCTGAATCAGCTAATTAAACACATTTCCCTTTTCTCCACCTCTCCGTTGAGTGTGTCAAGTTTGTTTAAAGTGGACAAATTCAGAGGTTTTCTATGCAAACGATTTCTTCGAGTGTCTAAATCCATTCATGGCTGAAGATGGGAGTGGACATCATGCTTATGCATAACAGCTGATATCTGTAAAAGAGAACCATACATAAAAACAGCAGCTTTATAACTCTAGGAAAAATGATGTGTATGCTTGGAGGCAGTAGTGGTTTTTGGCAAAGGCGAACCGGGCAGCAGATTTCTTCATGACACATGGGGGGCAGCATGAGCACTTTAAAAAAAAATCAGCATTAACATGGCACCATAAAACCCTTGTCTGTTAATCCGTACTTGCTACTGAATGACAACTGAATTTCTCCATGAGGGGATGAATAAAGTATCTATCCATCTATCTATCTATCTTATTCCTAAAACTCTCGTGAATATGTTCTCTGGGTTTATAGGTGTTGTTATTACATTTATTTTATGTAAACGTGAGAGGTTCAGGTTGTTCCTTTGTTATTTTCAGTGGAAGTTGCTGTGAGCTGCGATCGCTTCCTGTTCATGTCATTCTGGAAAGTGAAGTTTGCTCTTAAATGCCCTGATTATTGTCCTTTACAGCACTATTTGTCCAGTTTGTTCCAGAGTAATATATATAAAATGTCTGAAATTTGGTTTGCGTTTATTAAATTCCTCACAGGTTAAACATAGCAGACACAGATTATTTGAAATACTGTATTTGTTTTAGCAAGTTTACAGGGTCTCATGCAGCAGTCTCTTATTAATGTGATGAAAAGCATAAAAAAAATACATTTTAGTAGTATAATGTTTATTTGCAATGGTTGTCATATGGATTCTCTGTTGTTTTGACTGCAGCAACTCTGGCACACAAGGGATTATGGGATATCTCAATAGGGCGAATAGCATGTTTGTTAGCCTTGTTGCTATGATGCTTGCTATGCTTACACAATAATTCAGTCTCAACAAACACGACATCTAATTTCACCATAAGGTTGTACTTTGCAACAAAACTGTTCCAAGTTCAGTTGTTGTTTATATCCATCATTTGGAGTAATGTTGAGCCTGTAATTAGCCAACTGAATTTTCATATCTGTAAATATTTTCAAAGACCAACATTTACCGTTTGCTACAACCCTATTTTGTGACAAAGTGTAGTTTAACTATTCAGAACTAAAAGTGAGCCAATCACAGAATTTGAGGCAGTAACCAAGAAGCTAATTGTTCCTCCCTGAAAGACTGATTAATTAAGCATCTAATAACAGACATTTAGCATGTAAGGGTGTGTTTATTCAAATTTACAATTCATGGATGGAATCCAGAGGCTTCCAGTGGATTGTTTGCTGTTGTGATGCTCTTCTGAACTTGACACAGTTGTATAGAGGGTTTTCAATCACGTGACCGATGAGTTACGGTCTCCATCATGACTTACTACGCGGCTGGCGCGTGAAAGAAAATAGAGAGAATGAAAGCTTATGAGGCTTTAAACCCTTGAGATGAAGCTGTTTATTGTGATCGATGTGTAGCAGTTGGTTCAGTGGATCCCTACGTTGTACTGGATAGTGAATTTAATGATGATTTAACGAAGTGGCCGGCAGTTTCACAGCGTAAGCTTAATATGGCCAGAACCAAGCAGACCACCTGTAAATCCATCGGAGGAAAAGCTCAGAGGAAGTAGCTCGCTACCAAAGCTGCCCGGAAGAGCACTCCGGCTACCGACGGTGTGAAGAAGCCTCATCGTTACAGGCGCAGCACCATGGCGCTGAGAGAAATCCGCCACCACCAGAAATCCACCAAGCTACTGATCCTCAAGCTGCCAACCAGGTCAGCCTCGCCGGCCTCCTGCAGAGCATCACAGCGGAGCTCTGAAAGTGGAGGTCGGTCTTCAAGTCCTGAGTGATTTCTCTCACCAGTCACTGGAAGGGCAGCTTGTGGATCAGCAACTCAGTGGATTTCTGGTGGCAGCGGATCTCTCTCAGCACCACGGTAACGGGCCTGTAGTGGTGAGGCTTCTTCACACCGCCAGTAGCCGGAGCGCTTTTCCAGGCAGATTTGGATTTATGGGCGGTTCTGCTTGGTTCTGGCCATATTGAAGCTTCCTTCAGATCTGCTGAGCCAGGTCTCTCTGTGTGTCACTTAGAAATTTTGTAACACTCTGCTGCTTGATGCACAATAACTGCTGGCAGCCTGTAAAATGAGCGACTTGCCTCATTTTTATCACCTCTGTTTGAACAGCCGACGACAGCACAAAACTTGACCATTGTTGAAGCTTCTGCAATTGTTCGCCAAATGCACGCAGCATATCACAGCTGCCACCGCACCGTAATCCACAATGGCCGCGGGGCACAAAATGACGTGACCGATACGTCACATGAAAACCCTCTATACATTTCTTTTATTTCTGTTTAGCACTCTTCTGGTTAAGTGTATCTACTCAGAATCTTATTTAACTGCAGTCCTGTTGTGAATCGCTAGCAGTTAGCCTTCGCTGGCAATTAGCATTCGCTAGCAGTTAGCTTTTGCGAGCTAGGTCGACTCCCCCCGCCGTTACTTTTATAGCTGTTTTTTTTTTGTTTTTTTTTTGTTTTTTTACCTGTTTAATACTTCTGTTAGTTTTCAGTGTAACTGCTGTGAATTTTAGGTAATTATTTTACTCCTATGTAAATCTTAGGAATGGCTAGCATTTTCGCTAGCAGTTGTGAATTTTAGCTTAGTGCTTTACTCTTGTGTTAATCTTAGGAGTGGTTTACTTGTAGGACTTTTTTTTTTTTTTTTACACTGTTCCTCAGGTCCTATACTTCTGCTTTTTCAGTGCTGTGAATTTTAACTCATTTATTTACTTATGTGTGAATCCTGTGTGAGCCTTAGGAGTGGTTAGCTTATTCATTATTGGTTAGCTTGTGCTTGCTTGGCTATACTCTTGAATTTCTTACTGCACAAAGTACACTACTTTCACCCTCCGTAAATCCTGCATGATGTTGGAAGATAAGGTGGCTCTCTTAGAGAGCCGTGTCCGTGAGTTAGAACAGCTTCTTAACTCAGTGGAGTTAGATGTTACGTGCACTCCAGATGAGGTTAATGTTGGGCCGGCTTTCGGACTGTGGCTAGGCGGAGGAAGCCCCGTAGGGCTTGGTGCCCAGTTGGGGTACCCCGATCACACTCGCCACTGTGAATCAGTTCTCCCCCTTGGATTTGCCTGATGTGAATTCTCTGAGCCAACGAGTGACGTCCACTCCTGTCTCCAGGCCGAAGCACCGGACTTTAGTGATAGGGGATTCTATCACCCGCAAAGTCAGGTTACAGACACCGGTGATGTTCAATGTATTCCTGTGGCCAGAGCTCCCAACATTGCATCCCATCTTAGGGTGTTGACGCTGCAGAAGGGAAGATAAGGAACATTACATGAGATTTATTCACGTGGGCACCAATGATGTCAGGATGAAGCACTCAGAGGTCACAAAAATGGACATCGAGAGGACTTGTGACCTTGTCAGAAAGATGTGTCGGCATCAATTAATAGTCTCTGGTCCCCTCCCCTCCCGGGGTACTGATGAGGCGTTTAGCAAGCTGACATCGTTAAATAGGTGGCTGGTGCAATTTTGTAGACAGCAAGGTATTAGCTTTATTGATGACTGGCTTTCGTTCACGGACCGCCGTGGCTTGCTGATGCCAGACTGCGTCCATCCTACTGGGGAAGGTGCCGCCATCTACAGGGAGGGTAACATTAGGAATTTACAGCAGGCCACGGAGCAGGTGATAAGAGACCCTGCAAGACTTATAACAAATGTGGGTGTGGAATCCATGAGCTTAGCGGGGAAATTAGTGCAGAAAATGGGCTCTCGCTGCGCCTCTACTGGTGGTTGGCTCTCACTGCGGTATTGTATCACTTCCTGTTCCGGAGCACAGCGGTGTTTTGCTGTATCTGTTAGCTGTTTAATCTGCGCAGTTAGATTGATCTAGTTACCTAGAGAACGATTTGTTTCACAGTGTAATCTTCACGTGCCTTAACTAAAGCACTCCCTCTGCTGAATCACCTCTAAATTATTTACACATTATTCACTTTGTGTGTTTTTAGGAATCTGCTAGCTTAGCACAGCTACTACCTCTTAGCTGGTTTAGCATGGCGGCTTCTCCTGTCTCTCCCGCACTTTTCTGCTCTGGGTGTGAAATGTTTAGTTATTCCTCAGCCTCCTTTAGCAGTAATGGTACTTGTAATAAGTGTAGCTTGTTCGTAGCTTTGGAGGCCAGGCTGCGCGAATTGGAGACTCGGCTCTGCACCTTGGAAAATCAAGCTAGCCAGGCCCCTGTAGTTGGTGCGGACCAAGGTAGCTTAGCCGCCGTTTGCTGTCCCCCAGCAGATCCCGAGCAGCCGGGAAAGCAGGCTGACTGGGTGACTGTGAGGAGGAAGTGTAGTCCTAAACAGAAGCCCCCTGTACACCACCAACCCGTTCACATCTCTAACTGTTTTTCCCCACTCTGCGACACACCCACCGAGGAACAAACTCTGGTTATTGGCGACTCTGTTTTGAAAAATGTGAAGTTAGCGACACCAGCAACCGTAGACAATTGTCTTCCGGGGGCCAGAGCAGGCGATACTGAAGGAAATTTGAAACTGCTGGCTAAGGCTAAGCGTAAATTTGGTAAGATTGTAATTCACGTCGGCAGTAATGACACCCGGTTACGCCAATCTGCGGTCACTAAAATTAACATTGAATCGGTGTGTAACTTTGCAAAAACAATGTCGGACTGTGTAGTTTTCTCTGGGCCCCTCCCCAATCAAACCGGGAATGACATGTTTAGCCGCATGTTCTCCTTGAATTGCTGGCTGTCTGAGTGGTGTCCAAAAAATGAGGTGGGCTTCATAGATAATTGGCAAAGTTTCTGGGGAACACCTGGTCTTGTTAGGAGAGACGGCATCATCCCACTTTGGATGGAGCAGCTCTCATCCCTAGAAATCTGGCCAATTTTATTAAACCCTCTAAATCGTGACTATGCAGGGTTGGGACCAGGAAACACGAGTCACACTAACTGTCACAATGCTCGTAGCACGGGTCGAGGGGGAGGATTAGCAGCAATCTTCCATTCCAGCTCATTAATTAATCAAAAACCCAGACAGAGCTTTAATTCATTTGAAAGCTTGACTCTTAGTCTTGTCCATCCAAATTGGAAGTCCCAAAAACCAGTTTTATTTGTTATTATCTATCGTCCACCTGGTCGTTACTGTGAGTTTCTCTCTGAATTTTCAGACCTTTTGTCTGACTTAGTGCTTAGCTTAGATAAGGTAATTGTAGTGGGCGATTTTATCATCCACATAGATGCTGAGAATGACAGCCTGAACACTGCATTTAATCTATTATTAGACTCAATTGGCTTCGCTCAAAATGTAAATGAGTCCACCCACCACCTCAACCATACTTTAGATCTTGTTCTGACATATGGCATAGAAATTGAAGACTTAACAGTATTCCCTGAAAACCCCCTTCTGTCTGATCATTTCTTAATAACATTTACATTTACTTTAATGGATTACCCAGCAGTGGGGAATAAGTTTCATTACAGTAGAAGTCTTTCTGAAAGCGCTGTAACTAGGTTTAAGGATATGATTCTTTCTTTGTTATGTTCTTCAGTGCCATATACCAACACAGTGCAGAGTAGCTACCTAAACTCTGTGAGTGAGATAGATTATCTCGTCAATAGCCTTACATCCTCATTGAGCACAACTTTGGATGCTGTAGCTCCTCTGAAAAAGAGAGCCTTAAATCAGAAGTGCCTGAGTCCGTGGTATAACCCACAAACTCGCAGCTTAAAGCAGATAACCCGTAAGCTGGAGAGGAAATGGCGTCTCACTAATTTAGAAGATCTTCATTTAGCCTGGAAAGAGTCTGTTGCTCTATAAAAAAGCCCTCCGTAAAGCTAGGACATCATACTATTCATCACTAATTGAAGAAAATAAGAACAACCCCAGGTTTCTTTTCAGCATTGTAGCGAGGCTGACAAACTTTAACTAGTAATGACTTCATGACTTTCTTTGCAAACAAAATTTTAACTATTAGAGAAAAAATTATTCATAACCATCCCAAAGACATATCGTTATCTTTGGCTGCTTTCAGTAATGCTGGTATTTGGTTAGACTCTTTCTCTCCGATTGTTCTGAGTTATTTTCATTAGTTACTTCCTCCAAACCATCAACATGTCTATTAGACCCGATTCCTACCAGGCTGCTCAAGGAAGCCCTGCCATTAATTAATGCTTCGATCTTAAATTTTCATTGTTACGCAGATGATACCCAGCTTTATATATCCGTGAAGCCAGAGGACACACACCAATTAGTTAAACTGCAGGAATGTCTTACAGACATAAAGACATGGATGACCTCTAATTTCCTGCTTTTAAACTCAGATAAAACTGAAGTTATTGTACTTGGCCCCACTAATCTTAGAAACATGGTGTCTAACCAGATCCTTACTCTGGATGGCATTACCCTGACCTCCAGTAATACTGTGAGAAATCTTGGAGTCATTTTTGATCAGGATATCAATTCAGTCAATCAATCAATTTTTTTTTTATATAGCGCCAAATCACAACAAACAGTTGCCCCAAGGCGCTTTATATTGTAAGGCAAGGCCATACAATAATGATGTAAAACCCCAACGGTCAAAACGACCCCCTGTGAGCAAGCACTTGGCTACAGTGGGAAGGAAAAACTCCCTTTTAACAGGAAGAAACCTCCAGCAGAACCAGGCTCAGGGAGGGGCAGTCTTCTGCTGGGACTGGTTGGGGCTGAGGGAGAGAACCAGGAAAAAGACATGCTGTGGAGGGGAGCAGAGATCGATCACTAATGATTAAATGCAGAGTGGTGCATACAGAGCAAAAAGAGAAAGAAACAGTGCATCATGGGAACCCCCCAGCAGTCTACGTCTATAGCAGCATAACTAAGGGATGGTTCAGGGTCACCTGATCCAGCCCTAACTATAAGCTTTAGCAAAAAGGAAAGTTTTAAGCCTAATCTTAAAATTAGAGAGGGTGTCTGTCTCCCTGATCTGAATTGGGAGCTGGTTCCACAGGAGAGGAGCCTGAAAGCTGAAGGCTCTGCCTCCCATTCTACTCTTACAAACCCTAGGAACTACAAGTAAGCCTGCAGTCTGAGAGCGAAGCGCTCTATTGGGGTGATATGGTACTACGAGGTCCCTAAGATAAGATGGGACCTGATTATTCAAAACCTTATAAGTAAGAAGAAGAATTTTAAATTCTATTCTAGAATTAACAGGAAGCCAATGAAGAGAGGCCAATATGAGTGAGATATGCTCTCTCCTTCTAGTCCCCGTCAGCACTCTAGCTGCAGCATTTTGACTTAACTGAAGGCTTTTTAGGGAACTTTTAGGACAACCTGATAATAATGAATTACAATAGTCCAGCCTAGAGGAAATAAATGCATGAATTAGTTTTTCAGCATCACTCTGAGACAAGACCTTTCTGATTTTAGAGATATTGCGTAAATGCAAAAAAGCAATCAATCAATCAATCAATTTTTTTTATATAGCGCCAAATCACAACAAACAGTTGCCCCAAGGCGCTTTATATTGTAAGGCAAGGCCATACAATAATGATGTAAAACCCCAACGGTCAAAACGACCCCCTGTGAGCAAGCACTTGGCGAGAGTGGGAAGGAAAAACTCCCTTTTAACAGGAAGAAACCTCCAACAGAACCAGGCTCAGGGAGGGGCAGTCTTCTGCTGGGACTGGTTGGGGCTGAGGGAGAGAACCAGGAAAAAGACATGCTGTGGAGGGGAGCAGAGATCGATCACTAATGATTAAATGCAGAGTGGTGCATACAGAACAAAAAGAGAAAGAAACAGTGCATCATGGGAACCCCCCAGCAGTCTACGTCTATAGCAGCATAACTAAGGGATGGTTCAGGGTCACCTGATCCAGCCCTAACTATAAGCTTTAGCAAAAAGGAAAGTTTTAAGCCTAATCTTAAAAGTAGAGAGGGTGTCTGTCTCCCTGATCTGAATTGGGAGCTGGTTCCACAGGAGAGGAGCCTGAAAGCTGAAGGCTCTGCCTCCCATTCTACTCTTACAAACCCTAGGAACTACAAGTAAGCCTGCAGTCTGAGAGCGAAGCGCTCTATTGGGGTGATATGGTACTATGAGGTCCCTAAGATAAGATGGGACCTGATTATTCAAAACCTTATAAGTAAGAAGAAGAATTTTAAATTCTATTCTAGAATTAACAGGAAGCCAATGAAGAGAGGCCAATATGGGTGAGATATGCTCTCTCCTTCTAGTCCCCGTCAGTACTCTAGCTGCAGCATTTTGAATTAACTGAAGGCTTTTTAGGGAACTTTTAGGACAACCTGATAATAATGAATTACAATAGTCCAGCCTAGAGGAAATAAATGCATGAATTAGTTTTTCAGCATCACTCTGAGACAAGACCTTTCTGATTTTAGAGATATTGCGTAAATGCAAAAAAGCAGTCCTACATATTTGTTTAATATGCGCTTTGAATGACATATCCTGATCAAAAATGACTCCAAGATTTCTCACAGTATTACTAGAGGTCAGGGTAATGCCATCCAGAGTAAGGATCTGGTTAGACACCATGTTTCTAAGATTTGTGGGGCCAAGTACAATAACTTCAGTTTTATCTGAGTTTAAAAGCAGGAAATTAGAGGTCATCCATGTCTTTATGTCTGTAAGACAATCCTGCAGTTTAGCTAATTGGTGTGTGTCCTCTGGCTTCATGGATAGATAAAGCTGGGTATCATCTGCGTAACAATGAAAATTTAAGCAATACCGTCTAATAATACTGCCTAAGGGAAGCATGTATAAAGTGAATAAAATTGGTCCTAGCACAGAACCTTGTGGAACTCCATAATTAACTTTAGTCTGTGAAGAAGATTCCCCATTTACATGAACAAATTGTAATCTATTAGACAAATATGATTCAAACCACCGCAGCGCAGTGCCTTTAATACCTATGACATGCTCTAATCTCTGTAATAAAATTTTATGGTCAACAGTATCAAAAGCAGCACTGAGGTCTAACAGAACAAGCACAGAGATGAGTCCACTGTCCGAGGCCATAAGAAGATCATTTGTAACCTTCACTAATGCTGTTTCTGTACTATGATGAATTCTAAAACCTGACTGAAACTCTTCAAATAGACCATTCCTCTGCAGATGATCAGTTAGCTGTTTTACAACTACCCTTTCAAGAATTTTTGAGAGAAAAGGAAGGTTGGAGATTGGCCTATAATTAGCTAAGATAGCTGGGTCAAGTGATGGCTTTTTAAGTAATGGTTTAATTACTGCCACCTTAAAAGCCTGTGGTACATAGCCAACTAACAAAGATAGATTGATCATATTTAAGATCAAAGCATTAAATAATGGTAGGGCTTCCTTGAGCAGCCTGGTAGGAATGGGGTCTAATAAACATGTTGATGGTTTGGATGAAGTAACTAATGAAAATAACTCGGACAGAACAATCGGAGAGAAAGAGTCTAACCAAATACCGGCATCACTGAAAGCAGCCAAAGATAACGATACGTCTTTGGGATGGTTATGAGTAATTTTTTCTCTAATAGTTAAAATTTTGTTAGCAAAGAAAGTCATGAACTCATTACTAGTTAAAGTTAATGGAATACTCAGCTCAATAGAGCTCTGACTCTTTGTCAGCCTGGCTACAGTGCTGAAAAGAAACCTGGGGTTGTTCTTATTTTCTTCAATTAGTGATGAGTAGAAAGATGTCCTAGCTTTACGGAGGGCTTTTTTATAGAGCAACAGACTCTTTTTCCAGGCTAAGTGAAGATCTTCTAAATTAGTGAGACGCCATTTCCTCTCCAACTTACGGGTTATCTGCTTTAAGCTACGAGTTTGAGAGTTATACCATGGAGTCAGACACTTCTGATTTAAAGCTCTCTTTTTCAGAGGAGCTACAGCATCCAAAGCTGTCTTCAATGAGGATGTAAAACTATTGACGAGATACTCTATCTCCCTTACAGAGTTTAGGTAGCTACTCTGCACTGTGTTGTTATATGGCATTAGAGAACATAAAGAAGGAATCATATCCTTAAACCTAGTTACAGCGTTTTCTGAAAGACTTCTAGTGTAATGAAACTTATTCCCTACTGCTGGGTAGTCCATCAGAGTAAATGTAAATGTTATTAAAAAATGATCAGACAGAAGGGAGTTTTCAGGGAATACTGTTAAGTCTTCTATTTCCATACCATAAGTCAGAACAAGATCTAAGATATGATTAAAGTGGTGGGTGGACTCATTTACTTTTTGAGCAAAGCCAATAGAGTCTAATAATAGATTAAATGCAGTGTTGAGGCTGTCATTCTCAGCATCTGTGTGGATGTTAAAATCGCCCACTATAATTATCTTATCTGAGCTAAGCACTAAGTCAGACAAAAGGTCTGAAAATTCACAGAGAAACTCACAGTAACGACCAGGTGGACGATAGATAATAACAAATAAAACTGGCTTTTGGGACTTCCAATTTGGATGGACAAGACTAAGAGACAAGCTTTCAAATGAATTAATGCTCTGTCTGGGTTTTTGATTAATTAATAAGTTGGAATGGAAGATTGCTGCTAATCCACCGCCCCGGCCCGTGCTACGAGCATTCTGACAGTTAGTGTGACTCGGGGGTGTTGACTCATTTAAACTAACATATTCATCCTGCTGTAACCAGGTTTCTGTTAGGCAGAATAAATCAATATGTTGATCAATTATTATATCATTTACCTAGAAATGAGAGCTGCTCCATCCAAAGTGGGATGGATGCTGTCTCTCCTAACAAGACCAGGTTTTCCCCAGAAGCTTTGCCAATTATCTATGAAGCCCACCTCATTTTTTGGACACCACTCAGACAGCCAGCAATTCAAGGAGAACATGCGGCTAAACATGTCACTCCCGGTCTGATTGGGGAGGGGCCCAGAGAAAACTACAGAGTCCGACATTGTTTTTGCAAAGTTACACACCGATTTAATGCGCATATTAAACAAATATGTAGGACTGCTTTTTTACATTTGCGCAATATCTCTAAAATTAGAAAGGTCTTGTCTCAGAGTGATGCTGAAAACTAATTCATGCATTTATTTCCTCTAGGCTGGACTATTGTAATTCATTATTATCAGGTTGTCCTAAACGTTCCCTGAAAAGTCTTCAGTTAATTAAAAATGCTGCAGTTAGAGTACTGACGGGGACTAGAAGGAGAGAATATATCTCACCCCTAGAGAGCTGCGTCAGTCACAGTCAGTCAGAGCTGCGTGTCGTCAGAGCGAGCTGCAAAAAGTTTGTACCTGAGTTTTCAGAGGTGGTGTTTGTAGTTGCCATCTGCCACGCCGGTGTTTGCCAACCCGGACAGTGGGAATACCACCTCAACCGGCAACTTAGCCCCGCGACTGGACAGCAACAACGTCCGAGGCCCGCCCAACGTGGTGAATTCACTGAGGCCGCGCGCTGCGTCATTAGAGCCGCGCGTCACGAGTGCCGCTTCCCCGAGGCCTCGTGCAGCCACCGCGGATCCATCAGCGCGGAAACACCGAGGCCGCGCGGCACCAGCGCAGTGCAGATCCATCCCGGTGACAAACAACGCAGGCTGTTAACATCGGCGATCGACAAGCTGCTCATAAGCCGACCATGGGGCCTAAGAAGGTTCTGACAGTGGAGGAAGGTGACGATATTAAAAAATCTCTGGACTTTCTATCAGAGGAGATTTCTGTTGTGAAGCAGCAACAGAAATCAATCATGGATCTGGTGGAGGAGGTGAAGGCATTACGGCTCCAGAATGCCGAGAAAGACCGGCATCTGGTGCAGCTGGAAAATAGAGTGGCTGAATTGGAGCAGTACACCAGATTTAACGACGTCATCATCACAGGTCTTCATATCAAACCACGGTCCTACGCACGGGCGGTAACAGATGAGAGCGGAGGGGAGCCCAGTGAACAGGAGGTCAGCTCTGTGGAAAAACAGGTTGCTGATTTCCTCCTATCTAAAGGTATAGAAATGGATTTAAATAACATTGAAGCATGCCACCCTCTGCCCCGGAGAAATGACGGTGATAAACGAACCGTCATCATGAGATTCATCAACAGAAAACACAAAACAGCACTGTTAAAACAAGGAAGAAAACTGAAAGGGACAAACGTATTCATCAATGAACATCTCACCAAACGGAATGCCGACATCGCCAGGAAAGCACGCTTCTTGAAGAAACAGGGAAAAATCCAGCACACATGGACTTCAAACTGTAAAATATTCATCAAACTGAACGGATCACCAGAACAAGCAAAAGTCATGGCAATAAGGAACATCGAGGAGCTGGACAAATATGAACAATAGTGTTTCTTAAAGCGAGGATCTGGACAAATATGACCAATAAGGTATGAGGACACAAACACATCACAACACCATGACACAGACCAGAGGAACCTATTCATCTACTACCTATTCATCTACATCTGGAGACAAGAAGGATATAACTCAAAGGATTGCTGATCATGGAAAAGTAGAACTGAGAACATTTAAATACACAGACCACAATGTACTGGACTTGGAGCACGATATAGACCCGGACAATAATTTCTTCTCAAATATCAATGACAGTTGTTGCTATTATACAGATGAACAGTTTAATCGGATCATTAGAACGGATAACAAATGATCAATAATCCATTTCAACAGCAGAAGTCTATATGCAAACTTTAACAACATTAAAGAATATTTAAGTCAGTTTAAAAAAATATTTAACATAATTGCTATATCAGAAACATGGATCAATGAAGATAAAGGAATGGATTTTGAACTGGATGGATATGAATTTAATTGTGTAAACAGAAAAAATAAGAGTGGAGGAGGAGTGGCTGTGTATGTGGATAAGAACATGGATTATAAAATAGTAGACAATATGACAACTGTGATTGATAACTTATTAGAATGTATAACTATTGAAATATGTGAAGAAAAAAGCAAAAATGTATTAGTCAGCTGTATATATAGAGCACCAGGATCTAGTATTGAAACATTCACTGACTGTATGGGAAAAATGTTCTCAAAAACTAATCAAAAAACTGTGTTCATTTGTGGTGACTTAAATATTGATCTGCTCAATCCAAATAAGCATAAAATAACAGATGAATTTATCAGTATAATGTACAGTATGAGTTTATATCCAAAAATCACCAGGCCAAGCAGAATTACATCCCATAGTGCCACCTTAATTGATAATATATTCAGCAATGATATTGAGAATAACACTGTGAGTGGATTATTAATCAATGACATTAGTGATCATCTACCAGTTTTCATCGTTTATAATAGAAACCATCAGCGGAATCAGCCAGAGGAGAAAATAAAATACAGGCGAGTGCGGACAGAGGAAAACATGAACACACTAAAGAAGGATTTACAGGAGCAAAACTGGGAAAAGGTATACAGTGAAAGTGATGTTGATAGTGCATATGAAACTTTTTTACAAATATTTACATCATTATATGATAAAAATTGTCCAATTAAACAAGACTACAGAAAACAAAAAATCCAAGCTCGACCATGGATGACGAAAGGGTTACGAAATGCATGTAATAAGAAAAATACACTGTATAGAGAATTCATAAAACTAAAGACTAAAGAGGCAGAAAATAGATATAAGAAATACAAAAATAGATTAACTAATATTATACGGGTATGTAGGAAGGAATATTATAGTAACATATTATATAATAACAAAAACAATATTAAAGGAATATGGGATATATTAAATAGCATTATCAAAAATGGTAATAAAAAACAGAGTTACCCTCAGTATTTCATTGATAATAATGTCAAGAAGGAAAATAAGGATGAGGTAGTCAACGGTTTTAATAATTTTTTTGTAAATATTGGACCAAGCTTGGCAGAAAAAATTCCCGATTCCCAATCTGAGGATTGGGATAATAATCTTATAGAAAGAAATCCCTGTTCAATGTTCCTCACAGCAGTGGATGGAAATGAAATTATAGACATTGTGAATAATTGTAAATATAAAACATCTACCGATTTAAATGAAATTGATATGGTGGTGGTAAAACAGGTCATTGAATGGATTGTAGAACCATTAACATACATCTGTAACTTATCATTTCAAACCGGTAAATTTCCCAATCAAATGAAAATAGCTAAGGTTGTGCCACTGTATAAGACAGGGGATAGACACCACTTCACAAATTATAGACCTGTTTCTTTGCTTCCACAATTTTCCAAATTATTAGAAAAGTTATTCAATAATAGATTAGACAAATTCATAAATAAACATAAATTACTTACTGATAGTCAATATGGATTCAGAGCACATAGTTCAACATCACTTGCATTAATAGAATCAGTTGAGGAGATTACAAACGCCATAGACCACAAATTACATTCAGTTGGAATATTTATAGACCTTAAAAAGGCTTTTGATACAATTAATCATGACATATTAATCAATAAACTTGAACAGTATGGGGGTTGGTGTTGCACTGGGTGAGAAGCTACTTAAGTAACAGAAAACAGTTTGTGAAGTTGGGGGAATATACATCATCATGCTTGGACAATGCTTGTGGCGTCCCACAGGGGTCAGTATTGGGTCCAAAACTGTTTCTAATTTATATAAATGATATTGTCAATGTTTCCAAAATATTAAAATTAGTATTATTTGCAGATGACACAAGCATTTTTTGTTCAGGGGGGGATTTGCAGGAGTTACTGAGGAGGATCAGTATAGAAATGGGAAAATTGAAAATATGGTTTGACAGAAACAAATTATCATTAAACTTAAGTAAAACAAAATACATGTTATTTGGCTATTGTAATACAGACATACAGGTTCAGTTACAAGTCGAGGGGGTAGATATTGAAAGGGTACATGAAAATAAGTTTCTGGGGGTGATAATAGATGATAAGATAAACTGGAAGACTCATATAAAACATATACAAAGTAAACTGTCAAGAAGCATTTCAGTTCTAAACAAAGGGAAACATATTCTGGACCACAACTCACTCCGCATTCTTTACTGCTCACTGGTTTTACCATATTTACAGTACTGTGCAGAGGTATGGGGTAATACTTATAAAGGTACAACACAATCACTATCAGTAATGCAGAAAAGAGCTATAAGAATTATTCATAATACTGGCTATAGAGATCATACAAATCCACTATTTTTACAATCCAAATTCTTAAAATTCACAGACTTAGTTCATTTTCAAACAGTACAAATTGTGTATAAAGCAATAAACAATTTACTTCCAGCAAATATTAAAAATATGTTTTTTAACAGATCAGGGGATTACAGTCTGAGGGGGAAATTTAATTTAAAGCATCAGTGGGCACGAACAACATTAAAAGGTTTCTGTATTTCTGTCTGTGGGGTGAGGATGTGGAACAGATTGGGAGTGGGGCTCAAGCAATGTCCAAGCATGAACCAGTTCAAACAGCGGTACAAAAATATGTTTTTTTCTGGGTATAGGGAGGAGGAAGGGTAATGAGGGTTAGGGTGTTTTTGTTTTTTGCTTCGGCTTGTAAATATATAGTATTTTGTATGTAAGTAGGTATGTGAAGGTGTATATTTATGTTTGTGTATATATGTGTGTATATATGTATATGTGTATATATGTGTATGTATATGTGTATGTATGTTGATGTGTGTATGTATATATGTATGTGTATGTGTATATATATGTATATATATATATATATATATATTGATATCGGTTTAGGTGTGTAGGAATCTATGTGTATATGTGGCAAAGGGTATTACTGGTTGTGGGGAAGAAGGGGTAGGGATAAATAAGCTGATGCTTCACCCTACCCCTTTTCGGACATGTTGGGTACACAGTAGGAACTTTTTTGTTGTTGTCTTTACTGATCTATCTTGTAATTGTTGTTGTATCAAATGTTCGAAATAAACAGTTTTCATTCATTCATTCATTCATTCATTCATTCATTCATATTGGCCTCTCTTCATTGGCTTCCTGTTAATTCTAGAATAGAATTTAAAATTCTTCTTCTTACTTGTAAGGTTTTGAATAATCAGGTCCCATCTTATCTTAGGGACCTCTTAGTACCATATCACCCCAATAGAGCGCTTCGCTCTCAGACTGCAGGCTTACTTGTAGTTCCTAGTGTTTGTAAGAGTAGAATGGGAGGCAGAGCCTTCAGCTTTCAGGCTCCTCTCCTGTGGAACCAGCTCCCAATTTGTATTAGGGAGACAGACACCCTCTCTACTTTTAAGATTAAGCTTAAAACCTTCCTTTTTGAAAAAGCTTATAGTATATATAGTTATAGTATATCAGGTGACCCTGAACCATCCCTTAGTTATGCTGCTATAGACTTAGACTGCTGGGGGGTTCCCATGATGCACCGAGTGTTTCTTTCTCTGTATGCACCACTCTGCATTGAATCATTAGTGATTGATCTCTGCTCTCTTCCACAGCATGTCTTTTTCCTGATTCTCTTCCCTCAGCCCCAACCAGTCCCAGCAGAAGACTGCCCCTCCCTGAGCCTGGTTCTGCTGGAGGTTTCTTCCTGTTAAAAGGGAGTTTTTCCTTCCCACTGTCGCCAAGTGCTTGCTCATAGGGGGTCATTTGACCATTGGTGTTTTTCTGTAATTATTGTATGGTTTTTGCCTTACAATATAAAGCGCCTTGGGGCAACTGTTTGTTGTGATTTGGCGCTATATAAATAAAATTGATTAGATTTGATTTGAAAATCCACTATGGTGATAGTGCAGTTTATCTGCCAGGTAGGGAATTTCAACAAGTTGAGACTGTGGCCTGCTTCCGTAGACGTGTCCATAAAAATCCTCGAGGGATATGCTTTGCAAACTTAATACCCATTACTACATTGGATGATGTTGAAATTAAGGATGGCCCAGTGGTTGTTCCAGCAATATCAAAGATTTTGTGTCTGATGCCTACAACCTGTGTGGAATGTCTCAAACCTAAACCTACTTCCAGGCATCTTATATATGCTACTCTGGAACCACCCCTAAACCCAAACAGTTCAACTGTCAACCCCACTGAGGTCCTTAGTCTGGGTCTCATTAACATAAGATCACTGTTCTCAAAATCATTGTGGATCAATGATCTAATTATTGATCATCACTTAGATATGATTGGGCTATGTGAAACCTGGCTTAAACCTACAGCTGTCCTCCCCTTAAATGAGGCCTGCCCACCAGCATATACATTTAGTCACGTCCCTCGTGATGTGAAGCAAGGCGGGGCTGTTGCTCTTATTTATAAATCTAGGTTAAGTTTATTAGCTGTTGGGGGTCATAAATATAACTCGTTTGAGCATCTGATTCTCCGCTCTGCTCATGATATTACGCATTGCCAAGGTCAGAAGAATAAAAATCAGCTGTATTACTTTGTCACTGTATATAGGCATATCCTGGCCCATATTCTGAATTCTTAGATGAATTTGGTGCATTCATCTCTAACTTGTCAACAAGTGTAGATAACATTCTGATCATTGGTGACTTTAACATTCATATAAATAAGCCTTCTGATCCCCTCTGCAAATCATTTATGGAAATTGCGGTTGCATTAGGATTCCAGCAATACATTCAGGATTCAACCCGCATTAGTGGAAATATCCTGGATTTGGGTCTCACACGTGGTATTGCTAAGAAGGTGCTTCAGAAGTCACAGCATGTGAGAACACTCACATGCTGTGACTTCCTGTTCCGGAGCACAGCGGTGTTCTGCTGTATCTGTTAGCTGTTTGAACTGAGCTGTTTGAGTTCTTTGAATTAACAGTCTTTTTCAAGACTTTTTACTTTTTACTTTTTTTTTTTTTTTTTACTTTTTCACCGTGCTCCAACGCCTAAAGAAGACCTCTAACGGTCGAAACATCGCGACGGAGCACTTTTATCAGCTAACTTTCATCAGCGTTGGCAAGCTAACTAGCTTGCTAACGCTTTCGTTTTTATTTTTATTTTATTTTTTAGCACTGTTGTCGTGCTGCTCCACAGCCTGTCTAGTGGATTTTTATTTTATTTTAGCGCTGTTGTCGTGTGTTACCTGTGCTGCTCCACAGCCTGCCTAGTGGATTTTTATTTTATTTTAGCACTGTTGTCGTGTGTTACCTGTGCTGCTCCACAGCCTGTCCAGTGGATTTTTATTTTATTTTTTAGCACTGTTGTCGTGTGTTACCTGTGCTGCTCCACAGCCTGTTCTGTGGATTTTTATTTTATTTTTTAGCACTGTTGTCGTGCGTTGCCTGTGCTGCTCCACAGCCTGTCCAGTGGATTTTTATTTTATTTTTTAGCACTGTTGTCGTGTGTTACCTGTGCTGCTCCACAGCCTGTTCAGTGGATTTTTATTTTATTTTTTAGCACTGTTGTCGTGCGTTACCTGTGCTGCTCCACAGCCTGCCTAGTGGATTTTTATTTTATTTTTTAGCACTGTTGTCGTGCGTTACCTGTGCTGCTCCACAGCCTGTCCAGTGGATTTTTATTTTATTTTTTAGCACTGTTGTCGTGAGTTACCTGTGCTGCTCCACAGCCTGTTCAGTGGATTTTTATTTTATTTTTTAGCACTGTTGTCGTGCGTTACCTGTGCTGCTCCACAGCCTGTCCAGTGGATTTTTATTGAAGGAAATTTGAAATTGCTGGCTAAGGCTAAGCGTAAATTTGGTAAGATTGTAATTCACGTCGGCAGTAATGACACTCGGTTACGCCAATCGGAGGTCACTAAAATTAACATTAAATCGGTGTGTAACTTTGCAAAAACAATGTCGGACTCTGTTGTTTTCTCTGGGCCCCTCCCCAATCAGACCGGGAGTGACATGTTTAGCCGCATGTTCTCCTTGAATTGCTGGCTGTCTGAGTGGTGTCCAAAAAATGAGGTGGGCTTCATTGATAATTGGCAAAGCTTCTGGGGAAAACCTGGTCTTGTTAGGAGAGACGGCATCCATCCCACTTTAGATGGAGCAGTTCTCATTTCTAGAAATCTGGCCAATTTTCTTGGATCCTCCAAACTGTGACTGTCTAGCGTTGGGACCAGGAGGCAGAGCTGTGGTCTTATACACCTCTCTGCAGCTTCTCTCCCCCTGCCATCCCCTCATTACCCTATCCCCGTAGAGACGGTGCCTGCTTCCAGACCACCAATAACCAGCAAAAATCTATTTAAGCAAAAAAATTTAAAAAGAAAAAATAATATAGCACCTTCAACTGCACCACAGACTAAAACAGTTAAATGTGGTCTATTAAACATTAGGTCTCTCTCTTCTAAGTCCCTGTTGGTAAATGATATAATAATTGATCAACGTATTGATTTATTCTGCCTAACAGAAACCTGGTTACAGCAGGATGAATATGTTAGTTTAAATGAGTCAACACCCCCGAGTCACACTAACTGTCAGAATGCTCGTAGCACGGGCCGGGGCGGAGGATTAGCAGCAATCTTCCATTCCAGCGTATTAATTAATCAAAAACCTAGACAGAGCTTTAATTCATTTGAAAGCTTGTCTCTTAGTCTTTTCCATCCAAATTGGAAGTCCCAAAAAACAGTTTTATTTGTTATTATCTATCGTCCACCTGGTCGTTACTGTGAGTTTCTCTGTGAATTTTCAGACCTTCTGTCTGACTTAGTGCTTAGCTCAGATAAGATACTTATAGTGGGCGATTTTAACATCCACACAGATGCTGAGAATGACAGCCTCAACACTGCATTTAATCTATTATTAGACTCTATCGGCTTTGCTCAAAAAGTAAATGAGTCCACCCACCACTTTAATCATATCTTAGATCTTGTTTTGACTTATGGTATGGAAATAGAAGACTTAACAGTATTCCCTGAAAACTCCCTTCTGTCTGATCATTTTTTAATAACATTTACATTTACCCTGATGGACTACCCTGCAGTGGGGAATAAGTTTCATTACACTAGAAGTCTTTCAGAAAGCGCTGTAACTAGGTTTAAGGATATGATTCCTTCTTTATGTTCTCTATTGTCATATCAATCAATCAATCAATTTTTTTTTTATATAGCGCCAAATCACAACAAACAGTTGCCCCAAGGCGCTTTATATTGTAAGGCAAGGCCATACAATAATGATGTAAAACCCCAACGGTCAAAACGACCCCCTGTGAGCAAGCACTTGGCTACAGTGGCTACAGCACTTGGCTCATATACCAACACAGAGCAGAGTAGCTACCTAAACTCTGTAAGGGAGTTAGAGTATCTCGTCAATAGTTTTACATACTCATTGAAGACAACTTTGGATGCTGTAGCTCCTCTGAAAAAGAGAGCTTTAAATCAGAAGTGTCTGACTCCGTGGTATAACTCACAAACTCGTAGCTTAAAGCAGATAACCCGTAAGTTGGAGAGGAAATGGCGTCTCACTAATTTAGAAGATCTTCACTTCGCCTGGAAAAAGAGTTTGTTGCTCTATAAAAAAGCCCTCCGTAAAGCTAGGACATCTTTCTACTCATCACTAATTAAAGAAAATAAGAACAACCTCAGGTTTCTTTTCAGCACTGTAGCCAGGCTGACAAAGAGTCAGAGCTCTATTGAGCTGAGTATTCCATTAACTTTAACTAGTAATGACTTCATGACTTTCTTTGCTAACAAAATTTTGACTATTAGAGAAAAAATTACTCATAACCATCCCAAAGATGTATCGTTATCTTTGGCTGCTTTCAGTGATGCCGGTATTTGGTTAGACTCTTTCTCTCCGATTGTTCTGTCTGAGTTATTTTCATTAGTTACTTCATCCAAACCATCAACATGTTTATTAGACCCCATTCCTGCCAGGCTGCTCAAGGAAGTCCTACCATTATTTAATGCTTCAATCTTAAATATGATCAACTTATCTTTGTTAGTTGGCTATGTACCACAGGCTTTTAAGGTGGCAGTAATTAAACCATTACTTAAAAAGCCATCACTTGACCCAGCTATTTTAGCTAATTATAGGCCAATCTCCAACCTTCCTTTTCTCTCAAAGATTCTTGAGAGGGTAGTTGTAAAACAGCTAACTGATCACCTGCAGAGGAATGGTCTATTTGAAGAGGTTCAGTCAGGTTTTAGAATTCATCATAGTACAGAAACATCATTAGTGAAGGTTACAAATGATCTTCTTATGGCTTCGGACAGTGGACTTATCTCTGTGCTTGTTCTGTTGGACCTCAGTGCTGCTTTTGATACTGTTGACCATAAAATTTTATTACAGAGATTAGAGCATGCCATAGGTATTAAAGGCACTGCGCTGCGGTGGTTTGAATCATATTTGTCTAATAGATTACAGTTTGTTCATGTAAATGGGGAATCTTCTTCACAGACTAAAGTTAATTATGGAGTTCCACAAGGTTCTGTGCTAGGACCAATTTTATTCACTTTATACATGCTTCCCTTAGGCAGTATTATTAGACGGTATTGCTTAAATTTTCATTGTTACGCAGATGATACCCAGCTTTATCTATCCATGAAGCCAGAGGACACACACCAATTAGCTAAACTGCAGGATTGTCTTACAGACATAAAGACATGGATGACCTCTAATTTCCTGCTTTTAAACTCAGATAAAACTGAAGTTATTGTACTTGGCCCCACAAATCTTAGAAGCATGGTGTCTAACCAGATCTTTACTCTGGATGGCATTTCCCTGACCTCTAGTAATACTGTGAGAAATCTTGGAGTCATTTTTGATCAGGATATGTCATTCAAAGCGCATATTAAACAAATATGTAGGACTGCCTTTTTGCATTTACGCAATATCTCTAAAATCAGAAAGGTCTTGTCTCAGAGTGATGCTGAAAAACTAATTCATGCATTTATTTCCTCTAGGCTGGACTATTGTAATTCTTTATTATCAGGTTGTCCTAAAAGTTCCCTAAAAAGCCTTCAGTTAATTCAAAATGCTGCAGCTAGAGTACTGACGGGGACTAGCAGGAGAGAGCATATCTCACCCGTGTTGGCCTCTCTTCATTGGCTTCCTGTTAATTCTAGAATAGAATTTAAAATTCTTCTTCTTACTTATAAGGTTTTGAATAATCAGGTCCCATCTTATCTTAGGGACCTCGTAGTACCATATCACCCTAATAGAGCGCTTCGCTCTCAGACTGCAGGCTTACTTGTAGTTCCTAGGGTTTGTAAGAGTAGAATGGGAGGCAGAGCCTTCAGCTTTCAGGCTCCTCTCCTGTGGAACCAGCTCCCAATTCAGATCAGGGAGACAGATACCCTCTCTACTTTTAAGATTAGGCTTAAAACTTTCCTTTTCGCTAAGGCTTATAGTTAGGGCTGGATCGGGTGACCCTGGACTATCCCTTGGTTATGCTGCTTAGACGTAGACTGCTGGGGGGTTCCCATGATGCACTGTTTCTTTCTCTTTTTGCTCTGTATGCATCACTCCGCATTTAATCATTAGTGATCGATCTCTGCCCCCCTCCACAGCATGTCTTTTTCCTAGTTCTTTCCCTCAGCCCCAACCAGTCTCAGCAGAGGACTGCCCCTCCCTGGGCCTGGTTCTGCTGGAGGTTTCTTCCTGTTAAGAGGGAGTTTTTCCTTCCCACTGTTGCCAAGTGCTTGCTCACAGGGGGTCGTTTTGACCGTTGGGGTTTTTCATAATTATTGTATGGCCTTGCCTTGCAATGTGGAGCGCCTTGGGGCAACTGTTTGTTGTGATTTGGCGCTATATAAAAAAAAAGTTGAGTTGAGTTGAGTTCAGATTCTCAGAGACCATGATGCTGGTCAGATGAAGCCACGTGTGATCAGCCTGGATACGGAGCTGACATCCCTTTGGCTGGTGCACCTTTGGCTTTCCCTGTAACACTTGGCTCTCTGTTGGGACTGTTTACACTGAGACTGCTACCTGCTGCTTTGGACTTGAATTAACAGTCTTTTTCAAGACTTTTTTTACCTTTTTACTTTTTTTTTTTTTTTTTTACTTTTTTACTGTGCTCCAACACCTAAGGAAGACCTCTAACGGTCGAAACATCGCGACGGAGCACTTTTATCTGCTAACTTTCATCAACGTTGGCATGCTAACTAGCTTGCTAACGCTTTCGTTTTTTATTTATTTATTTATTTTATTTTATTCTCTTTTAGCACTGTTGTCGTGCGTTGCCTGTGCTGCTTCATGGCCTGTTTGGTGCCTTGATTGGGGCGCTCCTTCTGCTGAATCACCTTTAAATTATTTACACATTATTCACTTTGTGTGTTTTTAGGAATCCGCTAGGTTGCGTAGCTACTAGCTCTTAGCCGATTTAGCATGGCGGCTTCTCCTGTCTCTCCCGCACTTTTCTGCTCTGGGTGTGAAATGTTTAGTTATTCCTCGGCCTCCTTTAGCAGTAACGGTACTTGTAATAAGTGTAGCTTATTCGTAGCTTTGGAGGCCAGGCTGGGCGAATTGGAGACTCGGCTCCGCACCGTGGAAAATTCTACAGCTAGCCAGGCCCCTGTAGTCGGTGCGGACCAAGGTAGCTTAGCCGCCGTTAGTTTCCCTCTGGCAGATCCCGGGCAGTCAGGAAAGCAGGCTGACTGGGTGACTGTGAGGAGGAAGCGTAGCCCTAAACAGAAGCCCCGTGTACACCGTCAACCCGTTCACATCTCTAACCGTTTTTCCCCACTCGACGATACACTCGCCGAGGATCAAACTCTGGTTATTGGCGACTCTGTTTTGAGAAATGTGAAGTTAGCGACACCAGCAACCATAGTCAATTGTCTTCCGGGGGCCAGAGCAGGCGACATCGAAGGACATTTGAAATTGCTGGCTAAGGCTAAGCGTAAATTTGGTAAGATTGTAATTCACGTCGGCAGTAATGACACTCGGTTACGCCAATCGGAGGTCACTAAAATTAACATTAAATCGGTGTGTAACTTTGCAAAAACAATGTCGGACTCTGTTGTTTTCTCTGGGCCCCTCCCCAATCGGACCGGGAGTGACATGTTTAGCCGCATGTTCTCCTTGAATTGCTGGCTGTCTGAGTGGTGTCCAAAAAATGAGGTGGGCTTCATTGATAATTGGCAAACCTTCTGGGGAAAACCTGGTCTTGTTAGGAGAGACGGCATCCATCCCACTTTAGATGGAGCAGTTCTCATTTCTAGAAATCTGGCCAATTTTCTTGGATCCTCCAAACTGTGACTGTCCAGCGTTGGGACCAGGAGGCAGAGCTGTGGTCTTATACACCTCTCTGCAGCTTCTCTCCCCCTGCCATCCCCTCATTACCCCATCCCCGTAGAGACGGTGCCTGCTCCCAGACCACCAATAACCAGCAAAAATCTATTTAAGCATAAAAATTCAAAAAGAAAAAATAATATAGCACCTTCAATTGCACCACAGACTAAAACAGTTAAATGTGGTCTATTAAACATTAGGTCTGTCTCTTCTAAGTCCCTGTTGGTAAATGATATAATAATTGATCAACGTATTGATTTATTCTGCCTAACAGAAACCTGGTTACAGCAGGATGAATATGTTAGTTTAAATGAGTCAACACCCCCGAGTCACACTAACTGTCAGAATGCTCGTAGCACGGGCCGTGGCGGAGGATTAGCAGCAATCTTCCATTCCAGCTTATTAATTAATCAAAAACCTAGACAGAGCTTTAATTCATTTGAAAGCTTGTCTCTTAGTCTTGTCCATCCAAATTGGAAGTCCCAAAAACCAGTTTTATTTGTTATTATCTATCGTCCACCTGGTCGTTACTGTGAGTTTCTCTGTGAATTTTCAGACCTTTTGTCTGACTTAGTGCTTAGCTCAGATAAGATAATTATAGTGGGCGATTTTAATATCCACACAGATGCTGAGAATGACAGCCTCAACACTGCATTTAATCTATTATTAGACTCTATCGGCTTTGCTCAAAAAGTAAATGAGTCCACCCACCACTTTAATCATATCTTAGATCTTGTTCTGACTTATGGTATGGAAATAGAAGATTTAACAGTATTCCCTGAAAACTCCCTTCTGTCTGATGATTTTTTTAATAACATTTACATTTACCCTGATGGACTACCCTGCAGTGGGGAATAAGTTTCATTACACTAGAAGTCTTTCAGAAAGCGCTGTAACTAGGTTTAAGGATATGATTCCTTCGTTATGTTCTCTAATGTCATATACCAACACAGAGCAGAGTAGCTACCTAAACTCTGTAAGGGAGTTAGAGTATCTCGTCAATAGTTTTACATCCTCTTTGAAGACAACTTTGGATGCTGTAGCTCCTCTGAAAAAGAGAGCTTTAAATCAGAAGTGTCTGACTCCGTGGTATAACTCACAAACTCGTAGCTTAAAGCAGATAACCCGTAAGTTGGAGAGGAAATGGCGTCTCACTAACTTAGAAGATCTTCACTTAGCCTGGAAAAAGAGTTTGTTGCTCTATAAAAAAGCCCTCCGTAAAGCTAGGACATCTTTCTACTCATCACTAATTGAAGAAAATAAGAATAACCTCAGGTTTCTTTTCAGCACTGTAGCTAGGCTGACAAAGAGTCAGAGCTCTATTGAGCTGAGTATTCCATTAACTTTAACTAGTAATGACTTCATGACTTTCTTTGCTAACAAAATTTTGACTATTAGAGAAAAAATTACTCATAACCATCCCAAAGATGTATCGTTATCTTTGGCTGCTTTCAGTGATGCCGGTATTTGGTTAGACTCTTTCTCTCCGGTTGTTCTGTCTGAGTTATTTTCATTGGTTGCTTCGTCCAAACCATCGGCATGTTTATTGGACCCCATTCCTGCCAGGCTGCTCAAGGAAGTCCTACCATTATTTAATGCTTCAATCTTAAATATGATCAATCTATCTTTGTTAGTTGGTTATGTACCACAGGCCTTTAAGGTGGCAGTAATTAAACCATTACTTAAAAAGCCATCACTTGACCCAGCTATCTTAGCTAATTATAGGCCAATTTCCAACCTTTCTTTTCTCTCAAAGATTCTTGAGAGGGTAGTTGTAAAACAGTTAACTGATCACCTGCAGAGGAATGGTCTATTTGAAGAGTTTCAGTCAGGTTTTAGAATTCATCATAGTACAGAAACAGCATTAGTGAAGGTTACAAATGATCTTCTTATGGCTTCGGACAGTGGACTTATCTCTGTGCTTGTTCTGTTGGACCTCAGTGCTGTTTTTGATACTGTTGACCATAAAATTTTATTAGAGATTGGAGCATGTCATAGGTATTAAAGGCACTGCGCTGCGGTGGTTTGAATCATATTTGTCTAATAGATTACAGTTTGTTCATGTAAATGGGGAATCTTCTTCACAGACTAACGTTAATTATGGAGTTCCACAAGGTTCTGTGCTAGGACCAATTTTATTCACTTTATACATGCTTCCCTTAGGCAGTATTATTAGACGGTATTGCTTAAATTTTCATTGTTACGCAGATGATACCCAGCTTTATCTATCCATGAAGCCAGAGGATACACACCAATTAGCTAAACTGCAGGATTGTCTTACAGACATAAAGACATGGATGACCTCTAATTTCCTGCTTTTAAACTCAGATAAAACTGAAGTTATTGTACTTGGCCCCACAAATCTTAGAAGCATGGTGTCTAACCAGATCGTTACTCTGGATGGCATTTCCCTGATCTCTAGTAATACTGTGAGAAATCTTGGAGTTATTTTTGATCAGGATATGTCATTCAAAGCGCATATTAAACAAATATGTAGGACTGCCTTTTTGCATTTACGCAATATCTCTAAAATCAGAAAGGTCTTGTCTCAGAGTGATGCTGAAAAACTAATTCATGCATTTATTTCCTCTAGGCTGGACTATTGTAATTCATTATTATCAGGTTGTCCTAAAAGTTCCCTAAAAAGTCTTCAGTTGGTTCAGAATGCTGCAGCTAGAGTACTGACGGGGACTAGCAGGAGAGAGCATATCTCACCCGTGTTGGCCTCCCTTCATTGGCTTCCTGTTAATGCTAGAATAGAATTTAAAATTCTTCTTCTTACTTATAAGGTTTTGAATAATCAGGTCCCATCTTATCTTAGGGACCTCGTAGTACCATATTACCCCATTAGAGCGCTTCGCTCTCAGACTGCGGGCTTACTTGTAGTTCCTAGGGTTTGTAAGAGTAGAATGGGAGGCAGAGCCTTCAGCTTTCAGGCTCCTCTCCTGTGGAACCAGCTCCCAATTCAGATCAGGGAGACAGATACCCTCTCTACTTTTAAGATTAGGCTTAAAACTTTCCTTTTCGCTAAGGCTTATAGTTAGGGCTGGATCAGGTGACCCTGGACCATCCCTTGGTTATGTTGCTTTAGACGTAGACTGTGTTTCATAATTATTGTATGGCCTTGCCTTGCAATGTGGAGCGCCTTGGGGCAACTGTTTGTTGTGATTTGGCGCTATACAAGAAAAAAGTTGATTGATTGATTGATACTTTTAAGATTAGGCTTAAAACTTTCCTTTTCGCTAAGGCTTATAGTTAGGGCTGGATCGGGTGACCCTGGACCATCCCTTGGTTATGCTGCTTTAGACGTAGATTGTGGGGGGGTTCCCATGATGCACTGTTTCTTTCTCTTTTTGCTCTGTATGCATCACTCTGTATTTAATCATTAGTGATCGATCTCTGCCCCCCTTCACGGCATGTCTTTTTCCTGGTTTTTTCCCTCAGCCCCAACCAGTCTCAGCAGAAGACTGCCCCTCCCTGAGCCTGGTTCTGCTGGAGGTTTCTTCCTGTTAAAAGGGAGTTTTTCCTTCCCACTGTTGCCAAGTGCTTGCTCATAGGGGGTCGTTTTGACCGTTGGGGTTTTTCATAATTATTGTATGGCCTTGCCTTACAATATAAAGCGCCTTGGGGCAACTGTTTGTTGTGATTTGGCGCTATATAAGAAAAAAGTTGATTGAGTTGATTGCTGTCATGAATATTGACATCATACCTTGTACATCATTGGTCTCTGATCACTCACTTCAATCAATCAATCAATTTTTTTATATAGCGCCAAATCACAACAAACAGTTGCCCCAAGGCGCTTTATATTGTAAGGCAAGGCCATACAATAATTATGTAAAACCCCAACGGTCAAAACGACCCCCTGTGAGCAAGCACTTGGCTACAGTGGGAAGGAAAAACTCCCTTTTAACAGGAAGAAACCTCCAGCAGAACCAGGCTCAGGGAGGGGCAGTCTTCTGCTGGGACTGGTTGGGGCTGAGGGAGAGAACCAGGAAAAAGACATGCTGTGGAGGGGAGCAGAGATCGATCACTAATGATTAAATGCAGAGTGGTGCATACAGAGCAAAAAGAGAAAGAAACAGTGCATCATGGGAACCCCCCAGCAGTCTACGTCTATAGCAGCATAACTAAGGGATGGTTCAGGGTCACCTGATCCAGCCCTAACTATAAGCTTTAGCAAAAAGGAAAGTTTTAAGCCTAATCTTAAAAGAAGAGAGGGTGTCTGTCTCCCTGATCAGAATTGGGAGCTGGTTCCACAGGAGAGGAGCCTGAAAGCTGAAGGCTCTGCCTCCCATTCTACTCTTACAAACCCTAGGAACTACAAGTAAGCCTGCAGTCTGAGAGCGAAGCGCTCTATTGGGGTGATATGGTACTACGAGGTCCCTAAGATAAGATGGGACCTGATTATTCAAAACCTTATAAGTAAGAAGAAGAATTTTAAATTCTATTCTAGAATTAACAGGAAGCCAATGAAGAGAGGCCAATATGGGTGAGATATGCTCTCTCCTTCTAGTCCCCGTCAGTACTCTAGCTGCAGCATTTTGAATTAACTGAAGGCTTTTTAGGGAACTTTTAGGACAACCTGATAATAATGAATTACAATAGTCCAGCCTAGAGGAAATAAATGCATGAATTAGTTTTTCAGCATCACTCTGAGACAAGACCTTTCTGATTTTAGAGATATTGCGTAAATGCAAAAAAGCAGTCCTACATATTTGTTTAATATGCGCTTTGAATGACATATCCTGATCAAAAATGACTCCAAGATTTCTCACAGTATTACTAGAGGTCAGGGTAATGCCATCCAGAGTAAGGATCTGGTTAGACACCATGTTTCTAAGATTTGTGGGGCCAAGTACAATAACTTCAGTTTTATCTGAGTTTAAAAGCAGGAAATTAGAGGTCATCCATGTCATTATGTCTGTAAGACAATCCTGCAGTTTAGCTAATTGGTGTGTGTCCTCTGGCTTCATGGATAGATAAAGCTGGGTATCATCTGCGTAACAATGAAAATTTAAGCAATACCATCTAATAATATTGCCTAAGGGAAGCATGTATAAAGTGAATAAAATTGGTCCTAGCACAGAACCTTGTGGAACTCCATAATTAACTTTAGTCTGTGAAGAAGATTCCCCATTTACATGAACAAATTGTAATCTATTAGACAAATATGATTCAAACCACCGCAGCACAGTGCCTTTAATACCTATGGCATGCTCTAATCTCTGTAATAAAATTTTATGGTCAACAGTATCAAAAGCAGCACTGAGGTCTAACAGAACAAGCACAGAGATGAATCCACTGTCTGAGGCCATAAGAAGATCATTTGTAACCTTCACTATTGCTGTTTCTGTACTATGATAAATTCTAAAACCTGACTGAAACTCTTCAAATAGACCATTCCTCTGCAGATGATCAGTTAGCTGTTTTACAACTACCCTTTCAAGAATTTTTGAGAGAAAAGGAAGGTTGGAGATTGGCCTATAATTAGCTAAGATAGCTGGGTCAAGTGATGGCTTTTTAAGTAATGTTTTAATTACTGCCACCTTAAAAGCCTGTGGTACATAGCCAACTAATAAAGATCGATTGATCATATTTAAGATCGAAGCATTAAATAATGGTAGGGCTTCCTTGAGCAGCCTGGTAGGAATGGGGTCTAATAGACATGATGGTTTGGAGGAAGTAACTAATGAAAATAACTCAAACAGAACAATCGTAGAGAAAAAGTCTAACCAAATACCGGCATCACTGAAAGCAGCCAAAGATAACGATACGTCTTTGGGATGGTTATGAGTAATTTTTTCTCTAATAGTTAAAATTTTATTAGCAAAGAAAGTCATGAAGTCATTACTAGTTAAAGTTAAAGGAATACTCAGCTCAATAGAGCTCTGACTCTTTGTCAGCCTGGCTACAATGCTGAAAAGAAACCTGGGGTTGTTCTTATTTTCTTCAATTAATGATGAGTAGTAAGATGTCCTAGCTTTACGGAGGGCTTTTTTTTATAGAGCAACAGACTCTTTTTCCAGGCTAAGTGAAGATCTTCTAAATTAGTGAGACGCCATTTCCTCTCCAATTTACGGGTTATCTGCTTTAAGCTGCGAGTTTGTGAGTTATACCACGGAGTCAGGCACTTGTGATTTAAAGCTCTCTTTTTCAGAGGAGCTACAGCATCCAAAGTTGTCTTCAATGAGGATGTAAAACTATTGACGAGATACTCTATCTCACTTACAGAGTTTAGGTAGCTACTCTGCACTGTGTTGGTATATGGCATTAGGGAACATAAAAAAGGAAACATATCCTTAAACCTAGTTACAGTGCTTTCTGAAAGACTTCTAGTATAATGAAACTTATTCCCCACTGCTGGGTAGTCCATCAGAGTAAATGTAAATGTTATTAAGAAATGATCAGACAGAAGGGAGTTTTCAGGGAATACTGTTAAGTCTTCAATTTCCATACCATAAGTCAGAACAAGATCTAAGATATGATTAAAGTGGTGGGTGGACTCATTTACATTTTGAGCAAAGCCAATTGAGTCTAATAATAGATTAAATGCAGTGTTGAGGCTGTCATTCTCAGCATCTGTGTGGATGTTAAAATCGCCCACTATAATTATCTTATCTGAGCTAAGCACTAAGTCAGACAAAAGTTTTAACTTGCACTTGTAGATGTAGTGACGAACTGTGTTAACTGACAGTGGTTTCCTGAAGTGTTCCTGAGCCCACGCGGTAAGATCCTTTACACAATGATGTTGGTTTTTAATGCAGTGCCGCCTGATGGTTCGAAGGTCACGGGCATTCAATGTTGGTTTCGGCTTTGCCGCTTATGTGCAGAAAGTTCTCCAGATTCTCTGAATCTTATGATTATATTATGGACTGATGATGATGATGGAATCCCTAAATTCCTTGCAATTGAACGTTGAGAAACATTGTTCTTAAACTGTTGGACTATTTTTTCACGCAGTTGTTAACATAGTGGTGATCCTCGTCCCATCTTTGCTTGTGAACGGCTGAGCCTTTTGGGGATGCTCCTTTTATACCCAATCATGACACTCACTTGTTTCCAATTAGGTGTTCTTTGAGCATTCATCACCTTTTCCAGTATTTTGTTGCCCCGTCACAACTTTTTTGAAACGTGTTCCAGGCATCCATTTCAAAATGAGCAAATATTTGCACAAAAACAAAAAATTCTGTCAGTTTGAACATTAAATATCTTGTCTTTGTGGTGTATTCAATTGAATATAGGTTGAAGAGGATTTGCAAATCATTGTATTCTGTTTTATTTACATTTTACACAACGTCCCAACTTCATTGGAATTGGGCTTGTATCATTTTGCTCTAAAATTCTGGAAAAAGTGGTTTCGCAGCAGCTTGTGGACTATCTTACTGAGAATAATCTTTTTGAGCCACTGTCGTCTGCCTTTAGAAAAATATCATTCCACAAAGACGGCTCTCACTAAAGTGGTGAATGATCTTCTACTTGCAATGGATTCAGACACCACTACAGTTGTGTTGCTGTTAGATCTCAGTGCTGCATTTGATACAGTGGATCATCATATTCTTCTTGATAGGCTGGAAAATCATTTTGGGATTACTGGGAGTGCCATTGCATGGTTGACATCATGCTTGACCAGTCGTTCTCACTGTGTTTTGTATAGTAACACTAACTCTAACCTTAGTGACCTGAAATTTGGGGTTCCACAGGGGTCTGTCTTAGGCCCCCTGCTTTTCTCCCTTTATATAGCACCCCTTGGGCACATATTGCGGTGTTTTGGGATTACCTTTCACTGCTATGCTGTGTCAGATAAAATCCTTAGAAGATTGCCTTGCATCAGTGAGAAGTTGGATGTCTTGGAACCTCCTACTTTTATACTCTGATAAGCCTGAAATGAAATGTTCTTGGTCCACTGAGACAACGCTTAGCCTAGGCTTGTGTGTCATACATCACACTGACAAAGTGTGGAACCTTGGGGAAATTTTTGATTCTACATTGTCCTTTGACCGCCACATTAGAAATATTATGAGGACTGCTTTCTTCCACATATAGCGAAGATTCGTCCCATCCTGTCTATGGCTGATGCTGAGACACTGATCCATGCATTTATCTCTTCTAGATTGGACCACTGCAGTGTTCTATTTTCTGGTTTCTGCAGTCTAAAGCTAAATGTTTGACCACATTACACCCATTTTGGCGTCTCTTCACTGGCTTCCTGTCCCAGTGAGATCAGAATTTAAGGTTCTGCTACTTGTCTATAAAATTGTTCAAGGACTGGCACCTCCCTACCTAGCTGACCTAATTAAACCTTACGTACCGGCCGGGGCTTTACGTTCTCAGGGTGCAGGGCTACTTTGTGTCCCTAGGGTGAATAAGAAGTATAAGTATAATAAGAAGTATGTGTGTCACAGAGCTTTCTCTTATCGTGCCCCTGTTCTGTGGAATGATCTCCCTGCGTCAATAAAACAGTCAGATTCTGTGGAGACTTTCAAGTCCAGACTTAAGACGCACAAGCATTGTGTTTCATGAAATTAGAAAATACTTGTGCCATAGCTGATAATGTTGTAGTGCGCGGGTTTGATCAGTCCAAATTGGGATTGAAAACACTATTCAGATCGCCAGCAAAGATGATAGAATGAGTATTCAAAAAGGGGAGGCTACTTAATCTATTGGCGAAGGCGGCGGCGTCAAAATTCGGAGCATATGCATTAACTAATAAAACATTTTTCCCCATCAAAGTACCAGCAACTATTAGAAATCTACCTTGTCTACTATTAGAAATCTTGTCTGTCGGCTATAACCTTAGTGGAGAAGAATTGTACATTTTTATGAATCAATATAGCAACTCCTCTCGCTTTTGAATTGAAGTCAGAATGAAAAATCTGACTCACCCAAGGACAGCGCAATCTGTGATGGTCATCATTTCTAAGATTCGTCTCCTGTAAGAACACTATAGAAGGCCTCCGATGTTTCAGATGAGAGAACATCTCTTGACAGGGTTGCCCATCCCTCTAACATTCCAACTTATAAATCTACAAGGTGTACCAAGCCCAGACATATTAGAATTTAAGGTGGTACTAGCCATTTGACCAAATAACATAGAGCTGAGACGGCCCCCCTCCCCCCAATTCTCCTAAAAAGCAAAAAACACCCAAAGTCCCCCAAAAACCTTTGAACTGTGGAGACAGCAGTGTAAATGACACAAGAAAAAACATGCTCACAGAGTGTGAGCACTTCGGAGTCAACCAAACTATTCCTAGAAGCAAAAATTAGAGCCAGTTAGCTAAAAAACAGTGAAGGGACTCCCACTAAACACAGATCCTAAAAGTAAAATGCGCATTGTAAGAGCACCCTAATGTTACAAAGACTATCATTTAAAATTATATGAGCACCACAAATTGTACATTTACATATGTATCAATAATTGTGAACAACAAAATTTCAATGTTAATGAAAGTCTGTATTGTTAATCAGTCTTGTATCAACTAACAATCAAAATAAAAAGAAGTGAAAAAATGTCTGAAAGATGAGGCCATACTGGTGCATTCCCGGATTACCTTGCTACCATGGTCTTCACATACCGTCCAGCATCCTCAGCAGAGGTGAACTCCTTCTCCTCTCCCCCGTAGGTAATACCGAGCCGTGCTGGATAAAACAGACCATACCAGGTTCCCTCGATGTTCTGGAGTTGTCGCCTCACGTCGTTGAATGCAGCCCGAGCTACTCCGTCAGTGTAGTCAGGGAAAATAGAAATGATCATATCACCGACCTTTATCTGCCCCCGCTCTCTCGCATGACGTAAAATGTCCACACAATCACTGTAGTAGTGAAGCCGACAGATAATAGCTTGTGGGCGCGAGCGATCTCCTGGTGCTGTTTGTCGAGGCGCCGTTCGGTGAGATCGGTCCAAGCGGGGCTCGCTCTCCAACCCGAGGGTCTCTTTGAGCAGGGCAGCGACAGCAGTGATATTGCAAGTGTTGGGACCCTCGTGGACTCCCACTATTCTTATGTTTTGGCGTCTCGATCTGGCCTCAAGATTCTCACATTTGCTTTCCAGTCTGGTTACAGTTGCAGAGAGATGTGCTACGGTCGTTCTCATAGTAGCTATGTCATCCGTACATTCAGACAGAGCTGTCTCCATGTCCTCAACTGTACCTTTCAATGCCGTCAACGTAGCATCAGTAGTGTCCTTATCAGCCGTTACCTGCACCTGCAAGGCCTGTAAATCAGACCTCACTGGCAATAGTGCTGGCACAAGGGCATCTTGGAGCTCTTTCTTGATGATTCCGGCAATGTCTTCTTTTAGTGATGACAAAATCTCAAGTTTTAAAGCGGCAGTGTCTGATTCAGCCTCGGATATGGCAGGGACCTGCTTGTTCGGTGCTAGCTGCACACCTGAAGCACCAGTGGCAGCCTGCATGCTAGGAGTTA
Source organism: Thalassophryne amazonica (assembly GCF_902500255.1). Classification (NCBI taxonomy): domain Eukaryota; kingdom Metazoa; phylum Chordata; class Actinopteri; order Batrachoidiformes; family Batrachoididae; genus Thalassophryne; species Thalassophryne amazonica. The sequence continues at coordinate 122,163,339 of NC_047109.1, forward strand.
GCTGCGTCTGAATGGTAGTCCGAGTCTTCTTAACTGTGCTCTTTCCAGACATTTTAAAGCGATTCTATTGTCCACTTCAAATAATTATGTGCTTCGAATAAGCAAAAATGCAAGATTTGTAAATAAAAGCGCGAAGAAATATCAATTTTAGTCGTATTTGGCAGGAGCCCGCAATCACACGTCTTACTCCATGAACAGCTTAGCCACGCCCCAAGAGATTGAAATCTTGAGATAAGCAACAAACACAAGACATCTGATCCCATTTCATGATGTATGGAGTTTGGAATATCATCCTTTTCCATCAGTCAGTCACAATGTCCGTAGTCCAGATGTCTACAGATACACGTTCCAACCTACACTGTTCTCTTCTGTTGTTATTGCAAAGTATTATGTGGTCTGCTGCTGTTTACCGCTCTTAAAAAGTTCTGTGTTGACCCGTGCGCCAAAAACACACCAATACATGCTAAAGTTGACATACCACATCTGGAGAAACTGTCCTCTGTCATGCCAAGTTAATTTATTCCCTGCCATCAGCGTCTATGTTAGCTGCTAACTGGTAGTGCCCGCTCACACACTTGACACCTGGAGGCGCTGCTGTGTGCATGAGTGGCTTAACGGAAAGTGGGAGGAGATCTCAGACCATTACAGTGGACTGATCAACTTGTGTGTGCACATTTCTGCATAACGTACAGTTTTTGTTGTGGAGAGTTTGGCTTTAAAAAAAATGAGAGCCACTTAGTAGTATCAGTGAATGTTTTTTTCTTTTTCCTTTAATGTGGACTTTGTTTCTTTAAGGATTGTGCGTGCTGTATGTTTTTATGTGCTACAGTTTTACATCATATTAATCTTTTTCCAAAAATGTTAAAAATGCAGCACAGCTGTAATTTTCATCTTAGCTTTCATGCCAATCACAGTTCTTTTCAGTAAACTGGTAGCAAATGCAGTGTTGCATTTACAATTTTCATCACGCTTAACTATTGGCCAAATTATGGAGGAAAAACACGTTTGTGTTTGTGTTCATCAGGAAGACTAATGATACGGGTGTTTGTTCTTCCTGCAGTGAGGAAGACAAGCACAGATGCCTTGCAGCTTGTGGTGGAGCGATGTGCTGCTGCTCCGACAGACGGGCCGTGTGAGCAGATGATCGCTGTTTTACGGTAACTGACAAAAACACCCCAGAATAAATATCTGCACCTGGATTAGAAGCATTTCCTGCCTCATGTTTTTAAACTTCAGTGTTGAAAAAAGTGATCTGAAGTACTGTACAAAAAATCCACAAAGTAGACACTTTGAAATATTCTGAACTGTTTCTTTTTTAAAACTGCATAAGATACATTTATTTTTAGCTTTAATTTGATGGGGGTTTTTTTCAAACTGATTATTAATCTATTTTAATCCTTAATGATTTGTTTGCATTTTACTGACATTGAACAAACATCTCTCATTTAGTTTTCCATAAAACCTACATATGTAAATTTCCTACTGATAAAGAAAATAACTGCGATTTATGTTGCAGCATCATGTGAAAGTTGACTGTAATCCTGGTGGATTGTATTTGGAAATGGTTGTGTAATCCTCATGCTTTTAGTTTGTTTGTAGAGGAGAATGAGGGAGTCTACGACAGGCAGATGTACACTGTTCTGCAGACTGTGGCACTTTTCGATCAGTCTGTGGTTCAAGCACTCGTTCCCAGCCTGTCACTCAGTCTGAGAAACAATGAACACAAAAGAGGACTTGGCAAGAACACCACCTTGAGGTGAGGAGGACACAAATGTATAAATCACACTGGAATTCACTGACAATCAATTCACAGAGCAGCTGAAATTAAAGTGCATGCTGCAGTACACAGGTGTATGTATATGAATGAATTAATTAATGTATTTATTCGGCACACACACAAAATGCAACACACAAAAACTATTTTGCAAATAGCACATGTGGCCAAAAGGGTGTAGGCAGAAGCAAAAGCTTATATACAAAAGGATACAAAAATACAAAAGGAACAAAGCACAGACATTTGAGATTAACCAGTTTACTGAAATTTCTCATCACAACAAAGTAAATTATAGTGCACAATCCAAAAGTAATAAAAACACTGAGGGAGGCCAATGACAAAAAAATAAAATAAAATGAATTCAGCTGGGCTATCCGCGTCATGCACCATGAGGACCTGGTCGTGACAACATCACTTCTGGTTTATTTCCTTGTTAGATCAGTGTCCGCTTCATTCACCTTAAGGACACCTACAACTGAAGGTCACATAATGTGATCTAAAATAACGTTGGGGAACAATTGATTCGGTTGAGGCAAAAAAGAAAAAAGATTTGGTTGTGAAACGTCACTTTCATTTGCTTCTGCGTTAAATGAGTCGCCGACGTTGCTAAGCACATTGCTAAAACCTTACAGGCAGAGTGCCCGGATATGTGACCAAGTCAGTAGACCGAAAAGGCATCTCAGATTTCAAAGTGAGTAGTGTTCCCAAACTATTTAATAAAATGGCTTTTAATACTTAGTGGTACAGTGATGTTTTATTTTTATGTGATGTTTAACTTTTGTGTATTTTGTATGCTTAAAATTGCGCGGGTCAAGACGGCTCTGGTTGGGGGTGGGGGGAGCTGGGGGGTAAAGTTCCCCATAAGCTGAAGGGTTTTATCCATGCTAATGCTCCCCAGAACCATTTTACTGGAAAAGTCTGAAAGATCTAAATGACACTGTGAGGGGCTTAGCTCATTAATATCAGCGAAATAAAAATATTATTTACTGTTGTTGTAAATTACATTGATCATTCAATAATTCTATTGATCATGAGTAGAGAAGCTTGAATCTTCGACTGGACTGGGTTGCTTGACGCGAGGACATTTCGCTTCAAATCGCAGAAGCTTCCTCAGCTAAAATTCTTGCTCTGGTAGTCTGACGTCTGTCTTGACTCTTGTAGAGAAGAATAAACAGAAGCCAACAAAAGCTGGAGTTTTAAACCTAACCAGACCCCTCCTACCGAGAGGCTGACTGCTATAGGCTAGTGACTAAACAGTAGCTCTAATTAGCACCTATTGTGCTCTAGTTAGCACCCTCCTAATGACAGGGCAGCTGTCCCTCCTAATGATGGGACGGAAGCCTCTCCTGATGGCTCCCTTGGCGACTCTCCTGATGACGTGAATGACTCATTGAGGTCCACTGGCACCCTCTCTGCAGTGCTGGTACAGCCTTTTGTGTAAAGGTTGCTTACCACGCATTACAATTAATGGCACACGTTGCTGAAGAATTATTAGGAACCATTACACATGGTCAAGAATGATGTTGCGCGCGCAGCGCATCATTAAGTTCTGTCACGTTGTGAATGAGGCGATTTGTCTCCGCACACACCCCCATATTCATCCAACTGTCAGTTGCTGAACAATTCAGATCGCTCCAGTTTCGTCCTCAAAATCCACAGCAGAAGAACTTTGTGACTGCATGCTTAGTTGGGCTCTGTGCCATGGAGTGGTGCAGAGAGGAGGAGGAGATGGAGAGAGGCAGATGTATGGGTTCACGCGGCTCTTGTCTCACCCATTTTCCCCAAACATCAGGCACAGCAGCAGGTGAAACACCTGCAGGAGCGCGCTGAGGAGCACTGGAACAAGACTTTTAGCCGACTTGGCGTCATTATCCTTCTTCAGCATACTGCAGCAGTGAAACTGAATGCGGTGCAGCAGGGTTTAATTGTGCGCACGTCAGAAAGGAATGCTGTCACACTCTATTAAGGATCCCCACTAATCAAAAGAGGGATCAACACGCTCGGTTACGACCTCCACGACATGAGGCGAAATGAGGGTGGTGTGTGACATTCGTGGAAGATTTTTTTTGACAGCCAAAAACATGCTCCATGAAAATCACAAATATCACGCACCAACATGCATTATTAATAAACCTATTCAGATGTGTTAATGCACGTTAAGAATGTCAGGAATGTGCCAAGAATGACACAAATGACATTCGTAACCTGTCTATGTGTAAACGCAGCATTCAGAGCTCTCTTAAGGCCGTAGGTGCTTTGCAGACAACTTTTATCTTACCATGGGAAAAATTCTAAAAAATATCTAAGATTTTGAGGTTTTCTAAGATTTTTCTTAGAATAATGTCACTAGGAGCTAATTTTAGCCTTAAGCTGCTTCGTGGATACAGGCCCTGTCTGCTTTGAGATTTGGAAGGGTTTGAATCTGTAAAATGCCGCATGCACATAAAAACACCTGTTGAATCCTTTTTCTTATAGAAGTAAGTCAAGTTAGTCATTATCAGGTGAAGATGAAATACTGATAAATTGTTGCTGTATTCTGAGGCACAGCAGGCTTTGGACAGATTTTTGTGTTCCTGCCTTAATGATTGTTAAACACAGTGTGTTAATAAACATGTGCAACTGTGTAAAGTCTTTTATTCATGAAATTATTCATCCAGGTTGTAACTTTCAAGGAGCAGATTTGAAAATGAAACTATTCTTGTTCACAAGAAACTAATTATTAAAGGTGTTATGTAGTGCAAAGTGTCTTTAGCTGCCTTTTTATATTTTCATGTTTGAGGTTAACATCGCCAAAATCCAACAATTCTGATATTCTTCTGCTATAAATATTATTTAGGCCTGACACAGCTTGTTTGAGAGTTCTCTGACAACAGGAATACACCCAAATGCTTCAGTTTGACCTCAGATTAATTAAAGGGAACCACTGCGTGCGTGTGCACACACACACACACAAAATACACTTTGCTGTAGGGCTGCAGCTATCAAATATTTTTGTAATTGAGTATTGTATTGATTATTTTATTGATTAATCGAGCAATCTGATAAAAAGTACTAATATCCATTCGCCCCATTAAGATATCCCATAATCCCTTGCGTGCCAGAGCATTGCTGCAGTCTAAACAACCTGGAGAATCCACATGACGACAATTGCAAATGAACAATATATGATCAAAATGTAATTTTTTTATGCTTTTCATCATGTTATTTTGAGACTGCACGCATGAGACGTAGACTGCTGGGGGGTTCCCATGATGCACTGTTTCTTTCTCTTTTTGCTCTGTATGCACCACTCTGCATTTAATCATTAGTGATCGATCTCTGCTCCCCTCCACAGCATGTCTTTTTCCTGGTTCTCTCCCTCAGCCCCAACCAGTCCCAGCAGAAGACTGCCCCTCCCTGAGCCTGGTTCTGCTGGAGGTTTCTTCCTGTTAAAAGGGAGTTTTTCCTTCCCACTGTAGCCAAGTGCTTGCTCACAGGGGGTCGTTTTGACCGTTGGGGTTTTACATAATTATTGTATGGCCTTGCCTTACAATATAAAGCGCCTTGGGGCAACTGTTTGTTGTGATTTGGCGCTATATAAAAAAATTGATTGATTGATTGATTGATTAGTCTCACCCATGTAGTGTTCGTTACAGTTTTCCTGACATCTGATAGAATACACTACATTGCTCTGTTTGTAACTCGGGATCCTGTCCTTAGGGTGAACTAATTTCTGTCTCAACGTGTTAACCGGTTTAAAGTAAACTGGGATTTTGTGCTGTCTGAAGATCCTCTGTAGTTTTTCCCATACTCCTGCTAAATAAGGGAGAGACACTCCTCTTCTTCTTGTCTCCGTCTCCTGTCTATCTGGTCTCTTTGTTTTCTGGGACTTCTGCACTTTGTCCAGGGACCATCATGGGTACCCACATACTGTGAGGGCTTTCCGGACATGTTGTTGTTCTTTAGCCCTTCCCTCTGCAGTTGTGGGCACCTGTAGGGCTCTGTGTTGAACAGTCCTGATCACCCCGAGCTTGTGTTCAAGGGGGTGGTTTGAGCCAAAGAGCAGGTATTGGTCAGTGTGAGTTGGCTTTCTGTAAACCCCTGTCTGGAGCTGCCTGTTCTCTCCAATCGTAACATCACAGTCCAAGAAGGCTAAATGGTTGTTTCTGGCATCCTCACTTGTGAACTTGATATTAGAATCCACCGAGTTGATGTGTTCTGTAAAGTCCTCAACCTCCTGTTGCTTGATTTTAACCCATGTGTCATCGACATATCTGAACCAGTGACTGGGAGGGATGCCCGTGAAAGACATTAAGGCTGTCTTCTCCACTTGCTCCATGTACGGATTGGCCACAATGGGGGATACTGGAGACCCCATCGCACAACCATGGATCTGCCTGTAGGAATTCCCTCTAAACAGGAAATACGTGGTGTTAAGACAGATCTCCAAGAGTTGGCAGATGTGGTCTGGTGTGAGTTTGGTCCTTTCAAGCAGAGACACTTCCTCCAGCAGTCTCTGCCTCACAGCTGAGACGGCCTCAGCGGTGGGGATGCAGGTGAACAACGATGTCACATCAAATGACACCATAGTTTCATCTGCCTCCAGCTGCAGGTCCTTGATCTTGTTCACAAAATCTTGTGTGTTCTCCACATGGTGGTCTGAGTTACCCACTAGAGGAGCCAAAATCCACTTGAGGTGCTTGGCCAAATTGTATGTGATGGAATCTGTGCTACATACAATAGGCCTGAGTGGCACGTCCTGTTTGTGGATTTTGGGCAGTCCATAGATGCATGGAGTGGCGTCCCCCGGGTACAGTCTGTAGTATGTCTGCCTGTCGATGAGTCCATCTTTCTCCAGGTTTTAGAGGTAGCTAATGATTTTCTTCTGAGCAAGTTGTTGATCTTGGCCTTGTAGTCCGATTTTTTCAGGACCACCATGCATCTGCCTTTAGCCTATAGCAGTCGGCCTCTCGGTAGGAGGGGTCTGGTTAGGTTTAAAAACCTCCAGCTTTTGTTGGCTTCTGTTTATTCTTCTCTACAAGAGTCAAGACAGAAGTCAGACTACCAGAGCAAGAATTTTAGCTGAGGAAGCTTCTGCGATTTGAAGCGAAACGTCCTCGCGTCAAGCAACCCAGTCCAGTCGAAGATTCAAGCTTCTCTACTATGGAAACCACCTGGACAACTGAGAGCCTACACAGAAACATTGATCACGAGAATAAGATCTGTTGTTGATATTCAACTTAGCAATGATATTTTCATGAATAGCTTTAATAAACCCACATGTATGTACAATTAAAGCCTATAATAGTTTATTATTAACAAATTGTGTCAGTCTATTTAAGGTACCTTCATCTCAAGACCTTCATACACCCAAGAAACTTTGAACTCTGTCACTGGACAACATGGACTTTCAACTCCCTCAACAAATTTTCTATGGGGTTGAGGTTTTCTTGGGGCAACTGTTTGTTGTGATTTGGCGCTATATAAAAAAATTGATTGATTGAATTGAGGTCTGGAGACTGGCTTGGCCACTCCAGGACCTTGAAATGATTTTTATGGAACCACTCCTTCATTGCCTGAGCGGTGTGTTTGGGATCATTGTCATGCTGAAAGACCCAGCTACGTTGCATCTTCAATGCTCTCACTGATGGAAGGAGGTTTTGGCTTAAAATCTCATGATACAAGGCCACATTCATTCTTCCCTTAACACAGATCAGTTGTCTTGTCCCCTTTGCAGAAAAACACCCCCATGCTTCACAGTAGATTATGGTGTTCTTGGGATGCAACTCAGCATTCTTCTTCCTCCAAACACGACGAGTTGAGTTTTTACCAAAAACTTCTATTGTGGTTTTATCTGACCACATAATATTCTCCCAGTCCTCTTCTGGATCATCCATATGCTCTCTGGCAAACTTCAGATGGGCCTGGACACGTACTGTCTTAAGCAGGGGGACACACGTGGCACTGCAGGATTTGAGTCCCTGTCTGTGTAGTGTGTAGCCTTTGTTACTTTGGTCCCAGCTCTCTGCAGGTCATTCATCAGATCCCTCTGTGTAGTTCTGGGATTTTTGTTAACCGTTCTCAGGATCATTTTGATCCCACAGGATGCCATCTTGCATGGAGCCCCAGTTTGAGGGAGATTGTCAATGGTCTTGTATGTCTTCCATTTTCTTACAATTGCTCCCACAGTTGATTTATTCACACCAACCTGCTTGACTGTTTCCTGGTGTCCTTCCACAGCTCTTTGGTCTTGGCCATAGTTGAGTTTGGAGTCTGACTGTTTGAGGCTGTGGACAGGTGTCTTTTATACAGATGAGTTCCAACAGGTGCCATTAATACAGGTAACAGGTGGAGGACAGAAGAGCTTCTTAAAGAAGAAGTTACAACTCTGTGAGAGCCAGAAATCTTGTTTGTGGGGGACCAAATACTTATTTTCCACCATAATCTACACATAAAGTCTTTCTAAGTAGGGGAACTTGCACAATCAGGGACTGACTAAATACTTTTTGGCCCCACTGTGTGTGTGTGTGTGCGTGCGTGTGTATTATACAAATAATGGATGGTAAGGAGTCCAGCATAGAGAAATGTTGGACGACTTGCCATCCATTGTTATGTTCTCCACCCCCCTCCCAAATTAACCAAACAACAAAGAGTCAAGTAAATTAGATCAGTTTATTTTGTTGTGAACAGCATATGAATGCTTCTAAAACGTCAGTAGTGTGCTTGTCTACCTTCTTAGTGTTTTTGGCATCCTTGGAGTTCAATATTTCCACCAGTTCCTCCTCTGTGAACTCAGCAAACCTCACTGGCAGACGATTTTCTGCTGTTGTTGACATGTTTGTTGCCATTTTTTCAACCAGCATCTGTCAGCTAGTTCCTGACCTTCGTATGCCACGCTCTGACTGGCTAGCTGTTGGCAGTAAGCTCTAACGCTATTGGTCAGTGGGAATATAACTTTTGGTCCTAGCCTTTGTGGATCCAAAATAACTTTCTGGCGCCAAGCATGCCAAACTACAGGTAAATGGTGGACAGAAAGGCTAATCTGTGATTGGCTATTGCAATCTGAGTGATGAACATATATATATATATATATACACAACCCCTGGCAAAAATGATGGAATCACCGGCCTCGGAGGATGTTCATTCAGTTGTTTAATTTTGTAGAAAAAAAGCAGATCACAGACATGACACAAAACTAAAGTCATTTCAAATGGCAACTTTCTGGCTTTAAGAAACACTATAAGAAATCAGGAAAAATACACTCAACAAAAATATAAACGCAACACTTTTGGTTTTGCTCCCATTTTGTATGAGATGAACTCAAAGATCTAAAACTTTTTCCACATACACAATATCACCATTTCCCTCAAATGTTGTTCACAAACCAGTCTAAATCTGTGATAGTGAGCACTTCTCCTTTGCTGAGATAATCCATCCCACCTCACAGGTGTGCCATATCAAGATGCTGATTAGACACCATGATTAGTGCACAGGTGTGCCTTAGACTGCCCACAATAAACTTTAAGTCATTTTTTTTTTAATTCATTTTCATTTATATAGCGCCAAATCACAACAAAGTTGGCTCAAGGTGCTTCACACAAGTAAGGTCTAACCTTACCCCCAGAGTAGCAGTGGTAAGGAAAAACTCCCTCTGATGATTTGAGGAAGAAATCTCAAGCAGACTCAAAGGGGTGACCCTCTGCTTTGGCCATGCTACCAACACAATTGACAATACAGGAAATTATACAGATACACAAATTATTAGAAAATGACCTTGAAGAAAAAATTAAACATTTAACAAACAAATATGCGGCAGATGCAAGTGATCAGACTCTGATTTAAATAAGGCAAAGTTCCAACTCGACAATATTATATAAAAAAAACAGAGTTCCTCATCCAACGACTTAGATATAATAATTTTGAACATAATAATAAATCAGGTAAATTTCTGACAAATCAACCGCAACGCAGTAAGGAAAAATCAAGGATAACATCTATGCGGGATCAAGGTGGAAACTACACACAGTCACCAGAGGAAATTAATCAGATATTTAAGAACTATTATAGTAATCTGTATTCATCAGAGAATGCACCTAATCCAGTAGATATCCAGTCATTCCTTGATAATCTGAACTTGCCTCAACTTTCTAAAGAGCTCACTGAATCATTAGACACTCCTGTAACTGTCATAGAACTACATGCAGCTTTGAATAAAATACCTAATGGCAGGGCTCCGGGTCCAGATGATTTTCCTCCCGAATTCCTGAAACATTTTTGGGACGTACTGGCTCCACTATTCTTTAGGACTGTTTCAGAAATTTGGATTATCAATCAATCAATCAATTTTTTTTTTAATATAGCGCCAAATCACAACAAACAGTTGCCCCAAGGCGCTTTATATTGTAAGGCAAGGCCATACAATAATTATGTAAAACCCCAACGGTCAAAACGACCCCCTGTGAGCAAGCACTTGGCTACAGTGGGAAGGAAAAACTCCCTTTTAACAGGAAAAACTAACTAAAGGTCAAATTCCCACTCATATGAATACTGCAGCAATAAAACATATTGAAACCAGAAAAAGACCCTACTCTGACCTCTAATTACAGTCCGCTATCATTAATAAATACCGATGTAAAAATCATTGCTAAGGCATTGGCATCTCGATTAGAAAAAATATTGCCATAGATAATACATTAGGACCAAACTGGGTTTATTAAGGGTCGACATTCTACCAGTAACGTCAGAAGACTTCTCAATCTCATTGACAAATCACAGCGTAGCGATACAAAGGCAATAGCCTTTGATAGAGTCAGTTGGAGTTTTCTTACTAGAGTCCTTCATAAATTTGGCTTTGGAGAATCATTTATTCATTGGATCACAACTCTCTATATAACTCACCAAAGGCCACAGTCACAACTAATGAGATTACCTCTCAAAGTTTCACTTTGCAAAGATGAACGAGACAAGGCTGCCCACTCTCACTGCTATTATTTGCAATATTTATAGAACCACTTGCGGCTGCAATACGTCAGAACGTCAACATCAAGGGTATCAACTCTTCAATGTCTGACCACAAAATCAATCTATATGCTGATGATATTATACTATATCTCCAAGAACCCTCAAAATCACTACAAGAAGTATTTAAATTGATCAGTACTTTCTCACAACTATCAGATTACTCAATTAACTGGTCAAAATCGATGATACTTCCTTTAACCAAGGATTCATGGAACCCTTCACCTCAAGATCCACACTATGCCTTTCCCACTGGCAATATTAAGTAACTAGGCATAAACATCTCTTCTAAATTAGGAGAGCTGACCCATTTGAACTTCGCCCCACTCACTGACAAAATCTGTAATGATTTGAAACGATGGAACAACCTCCCCCTCTCCTTATTAGGACGAATAGCAACTATCAAAATGAAAATATTGCCACAAATTAACTACCTTTTTTCAGTGATTTCATTCAAGCCCACAGTCAAATGGTTTCAGACTTTAGATTTGGCCATTTCAGTTTTACTGGAAAAATAAAAAAGCTAAAATTAGTCTCACTACTCTTCAGAAAAATAAATCTCAAGGAGGTCTGGAAGCACCAAATTTACTCAATTATTATCTGGCTAACCAGATACAATACTTGATCAAATGGATTCATTCTAATCCAGTCCACAGCTCCTGGATTGAATTCGAACAGTTAGAATGTAACAACATCAAGCTCTCAGATTTACCCTTTATTACTACTTCCATTAAACGTCATAAATGTTTTAAAAATCCGTTGATTTCTTCCACTCTGACTGCCTGGTGGAAAACCTTAGAAATTACAAACTCACCAATGGAAATCTGTACAGATGCTCCTATTTGGCACAACCCAGACTTTAAGATCAGTAAAGCAACTCATGTCAGCACATGGGAACAGAAAGGAATCACACACCTTCATCACCTCTTTCAAAATAAAAGGTTTATACCATTTAACAACTTGATGCAGAGGTTTGGAATTATAGGAGGAAATTTTATTCATTACCATCAAGTAAAGTATGCAGTGATGGGGGGATGGGGGGGGCTGTGGTCTCCGCGGGATGGGCCCCGCTCTCGCTCGGGCAGTCTTCTGTCATGGGCTTTGGTGGTTGGGGTGGGATCCGGGGTGGGGGACCCTGCCGGCTGCGCTGGCGGGCCTGACGTCAGGGGGGCCTTGTGCTCTCCCTGGCCCCAGGGTTGGGCCTCGCCTCTTGTCTGTGGGCTGGGCGCCGCCCTCGTGTGGCCAGGTGGTCCCTACCTTGTGCTTTGGATTCGGTTGCGGTGGCTCCTTTGCTCCCCGTCTTTGCTCCCACTCGCTCCCGCCCTCTGGGGCCGTGGCATGGTTCTGGGGCTCCCCTTATTGGTGGGCCTATGCCGGTGCCCTGTGTGCTTCCCTTGGCGTTGGGGTGGCTCCCTGTGCCTCCGTTGGGGGGAGTTGTGTCGGATGTGCGTTCCGGCACCGTCAGGGGGCTCCCCTGTTGGTTTTGCTGTGCTGCCCGGTGGCTCTGGGGGCTGCCTTTCTTGGCCCCCGTGCCCTTCTGCTACCCCTTTTCTCCTGTTCCCCCGGGGCCCTGCGTCCTCGACCCACTTCCGTCGGTGCTCGTGGCATGGCTTCTGACATGCCGGAGTGGTCCATGTCATATGGTAAGATTCTGTACTCTTGTCTTGGCCCAACACACCAGCCACAGTAGTGATCGGATATTTAGCTGTGATCTGGGTCTCCATGTGTAGATGGTCCCGTGTTTGTGGGCGTCACCACAATTCGGTTTTTGGGTGCTCTCAAGGGGATCAAGACTCTGGTGTCCTAGATGAGGGATTGAATGCTCACTAACTAGACAACAGACTGTCACTGTCACTGCTTGTTCATGTGTGGTGGTTTGTTCCAGCATGTTTTATGTTGGGGCACCATCTCCTCAGTGTCTCACTTCACAGTTATTGTCTTCACCACTTGTCTTTCATTCTTGTCTGTCTTCGTGTTGTTTTGGTGGTCGGTCCTTCCTGATAGAAGTTGTCGGTTAGCTTTGAGTAGGATGTTGTAGGGTGATCGGGAAGGGCGGATGGCGGTCACACACACCACATTCACTCACACACTACATACCTTCTGTCTTGCAAGAATAAATTGCATATATGTGTATTAATGTTCATAAATGGTTCTGCCTGTGTGGCTTTTACCATCACAATATATGTAGACAGGGGTGAAAAAAGGAAATTATACAGGAAATTTGAGGAGATTTTGTGAGTCCATGCTGGTGCACAAGACGGGAGGCCTGCAGAAGAAAGTTGTGGTTTTCTTAAAATAGTTTTTGAGGTCCTGCATCTTATACTCTGGTGTGACGTATATACCAAAAAAATCACAAGTAAATAGAACCCAATGTCATATTGATTATCGTTAACATTGAAATTCATCACAATTTCATTTATTTATGAATATTTGAGGTTTTCATAATTTTTAATGTATTTATGATGCATTAAATGTTCCTAGAACATTTGCATAGCACTCTGTGTGTGTGTGTGTGTGTGTGTGTGTGTGTGTGTGTGTGTGTGTGTGTGTGTGTGTGTGTGTGTGTGTGTGTGTGTGTGTGTGCGTGTGCGCGTGTATACACACACACACAAATGAGTGTTGACATGTCTTTGAGCTGAACCTGTCAAAGGTCATTGAAAAGCTGGTTTTGCACAATACATATTTGTTAAAAAATAACTGTCTGTGTCATAGGAGTGCATACCATAAGCTGCTGTCCATGCTCGGAGAGATTGGCCAAGCAGAAACAACCAGTCTGGATGAGGACTAGGACCAGCCCAGGATCTGGTACCAGCTGCAAGAATAAGACGTTACACCCACCACGTACTTGTTGAGATCAACAGGAAATATCCCATCCACACATTTTAAACACAGTGTATTAAATGCACTCTGACCCTGATGTATTCACTCATGGATAGGTTTACAACCACCGACTCTTACCATAATCGAGTCATGTATTTATTGTTTTCTTGATTAGACAGTTTGTTATTAAGTCTGTAAAATGTCAAGAAATGGTGGAAAATGTTAATCTGTATTTTCCAGAGCTGAAGATGATGCTTTCAAATGTCTTATGATATCCACAGCCCAGAGAAATTCTGTTTATTGCCAGATAGGAGTAATGCAGCTTGTGCAGTAAACCAGAAAATATCCAGATTTAAGAAACTAAAATCAAAGAATACGGATATTTAAAAAAAAGACTCAAAACTATTAATCAGTTATCAAAATGGTTGTAGATTAATAGTCAGCCACTGATTAATCAGTTCATCATTGCAGCTGTAGTCATAGTTCATTGTACATAATGTAACGATGGTGCTTCGTTAATGCTGAGTCAGTATTAAGGGAATAAAATGCAAATATTAATGTCGGCGCCTGTAAATTTTTCACTTCCATGTCATGGGAGAATTAAGGAGTGTTTAAGGAACATTTGTTCAGACATCATCAGGATCCGTCTCTACTCTCACCTGAACACATACCACTCAAAAAAACTTAGGTGACTGTTTGTTCCACTTCTTTCTTTCCTTTTCAAGTCACGACATTCTCCTGCAATCTGGCTTTGGTTTGCACCTAATCACACTCCTGTCTCCCCCAATCACCAAGTCCCATTTTCTGTCATTGCAAATCATTTTTCAGCCTCATCAAACCGCAGTCAGTCACTGGAGCTTTCTGCTGTACTGGAGGCGGGTGGAGGATTCATGCAAATGGGGATCACTAGAGGTGATGCCTTAAATTAGTGCTGTAATTATTTATCGCTGCTCACTGTGGAGATACGAAACTCACGGTTTAATGCACTCACAATCATTTCCACAAAGTTGGAATTAAAATTGACAGTTTAAGTTCTAATTGGGTGGGGGGAGGGGGGTGTCCCCTCATTTTTTTTTAGTTCAAGTTTACATACATTTCTGTGCACAATCTTCCTTTATTTATATATAAAGTGAGGAAAATAAGTATTTGAACACCCTGTGATTTTGCAAGTTCTCCCACTTAGAAATCATGGAGGGGTCTGAAATTTTCATCTTAGGTGCATGTCCACTGTGAGAGACATAATCTAAAAAAAAAAAATTTAAATCCGGAAATCACAGTGTATGATTTTTTTTTTAAATAATTTATTTGTATGTTACTGTTGCAAATAAGTATTTGACCACCTACCAACCAGCAAGAATTCTGTCTCTCACAGACCTGTTAATTTTTCTTTAAGAAGCCCTCTTATTCTGCACTCTTTACCTGTATTAATTGCACCTGTTTGAACTTGTTACCTGCATAAAAGACACCTGTTCACACACTCAATCAATCACACTCCAACCTGTCCACCATAGCCAAGACCAAAGAGCTGTCTAAGGACACCAGGGACAAAACTGTAGACCTGCACAAGGCTGGGATGGACTACAGGACAACAGGCAAGCAGCTTGGTAGAAGACAACAACTGTTATGATTATTTATTAAAAAGTGGAAGAAACAAGATGAATGTCAATCTCCTTCGGTCTGGGATTCCATGCAAGATCTCACTTTGTGGGGTAAGGATGATTCTGAGAAAGCTCAGAACTACACAGGAGGACCTGGTCAATGACCTGAAGAGAGCTGGGACCACAGTCACAAAGATTAATCAATCAATCAATCAATTTTATTTATATAGCGCCAAATCACAACAAACAGTTGCCCCAAGATGCTTTATATTGTAAGGCAAAGCCATACAATAATTATGGAAAAACCCAACGGTCAAAACGACCCCCTGTGAGCAAGCACTTGGCGACAGTGGGAAGGAAAAACTCCCTTTTAACAGGAAGAAACCTCCAGCAGAACCATGCTCAGGGAGGGGCAGTCTTCTGCTGGGACTGGTTGGGGCTGAGGGAGAGAACCAGGAAAAAGACATGCTGTGGAGGGGAGCAGAGATCAATCACTAATGATTAAATGCAGAGTGGTGCATACAGAGCAAAAAGAGAAAGAAACACTCAGTGCATCATGGGAACCCCCCAGCAGTCTAACTCTATAGCAGCATAACTAAGGGATGGTTCAGGGTCACCTGATCCAGCCCTAACTATAAGCTTTAGCAAAAAGGAAAGTTTTAAGCCTAATCTTAAAAGTAGAGAGGGTGTCTGTCTCCCTGATCCGAATTGGGAGCTGGTTCCACAGGAGAGGAGCCTGAAAGCTGAAGGCTCTGCCTCCCATTCTACTCTTACAAACCCTAGGAACTACAAGTAAGCCTGCAGTCTGAGAGCGAAGCGCTCTATTGGGGTGATATGGTACTATGAGGTCCCTAAGATGGGACGTGATTATTCAAAACCTTATAAGTAAGAAGAAGAATTTTAAATTCTATTCTAGAATTAACAGGAAGCCAATGAAGAGAGGCCAATATGGGTGAGATATGCTCTCTCCTTCTAGTCCCCGTTAGTACTCTAGCTGCAGCATTTTGAATTAACTGAAGGCTTTTCAGGGAACTTTTAGGACAACCTGATAATAATGAATTACAATAGTCCAGCCTAGAGAAAATAAATGCATGAATTAGTTTTTCAGCATCACTCTGAGACAAGACCTTTCTAATTTTAGAGATATTGCGTAAATGCAAAAAAGCAGTCCTACATATTTGTTTAATATAGCCTCTACTGGTGGTTGGCTCTCACTGCGGTATTGTATCACTTCCTGTTCCGGAGCACAGCGGTGTTTTGCTGTATCTGTTAGCTGTTTAATCTGCGCAGTTAGATTGATCTAGTTACCTAGAGAACGATTTGTTTCACAGTGTAATCTTCATGTGCCTTAACTAAAGCACTCCCTCTGCTGAATCACCTCTAAATTATTTACACATTATTCACTTTGTGTGTTTTTAGGAATCCGCTAGCTTAGCGCAGCTACTAGCTCTTAGCCGGTTTAGCATGGCGGCTTCTCCTGTCTCTCCCGCACTTTTCTGCTCTGGGTGTGAAATGTTTAGTTATTCCTCGGCCTCCTTTAGCAGTAATGGTACTTGTAATAAGTGTAGCTTATTCGTAGCTTTGGAGGCCAGGCTGGGCGAATTGGAGACTCGGAAAATTCTACAGCTAGCCAGGCCCCTGTAGTCGGTGCGGACCAAGGTAGCTTAGCCACCATTAGTTTCCCTCTGGCAGATCCCGAGCAACCGGGAAAGCAGGCCGACTGGGTGACTGTGAGGAGGAAGCGTAGTTCTAAACAGAAGCCCCGTGTACACCGCCAACCCGTTCACATTTCTAACCGTTTTTCCCCACTTGGCGACACAGCCACCGAGGATCAAACTCTGGTTATTGGCGACTCTGTTTTGAGAAATGTGAAGCTAGTGACACCAGCAACCATAGTCAATTGTCTTCCGGGGGCCAGAGCAGGCGACATTGAAGGAAATTTGAAACTGCTGGCTAAGGCTAAGCGTAAATTTGGTAAGATTGTAATTCACGACGGCAGTAATGACACCCGGTTACGCCAATCTGCGGTCACTAAAATTAACATTGGATCGGTGTGTAACTTTGCAAAAACAATGTCTCTGTAGTTTTCTCTGGGCCCCTCCCCAATGGGGCCGGGAGTGACATGTTTAGCCGCATGTTCTCCTTGAATTGCTGGCTGTCTGAGTGGTGTCCAAAAAATGAGGTGGGCTTCATAGATAAATGGCAAAGCTTCTGGGGAAAACCTGGTCTTGTTAGGAGAGACGGCATCCATCCCACTTTGGATGGAGCAGCTCTCATGTCTAGAAATCTGGCCAATTTTCTTAAATCCTCCAAACCGTGACTATCCAGGGTTGAGACCAGGAAGCAGAGTTGTAGTCTTACACACCTCTCTGCAGCTTCTCTCCCCCTGCCATCCCCTCATTACCCCATCCCTGTAGAGACGGTGCCTGCTCCCAGACCACCAATAACCAGCAAAAATCTATTTAAGCATAAAAATTAAAAAAGAAAAAATAATATAGCACCTTCAACTGCACCACAGACTAAAACAGTTAAATGTGGTCTATTAAACATTAGATCTCTCTCTTCTAAGTCCCTGTTAGTAAATGATATAATAATTGATCAACATATTGATTTATTCTGCCTTACAGAAACCTGGTTACAGCAGGATGAATATGTTAGTTTAAATGAGTCAACACCCCCGAGTCACACTAACTGCCAGAACGCTCGTAGCACGGGCCGAGGCGGAGGATTAGCAGCAATCTTCCATTCCAGCTTATTAATTAATCAAAAACCCAGACAGAGCTTTAATTCATTTGAAAGCTTGACTCTTAGTCTTGTCCATCCAAATTGGAAGTCCCAAAAACCAGTTTTATTTGTTATTATATATCGTCCACCTGGTCGTTACTGTGAGTTTCTCTGTGAATTTTCAGACCTTTAGAGCCAGAGCTCTATTGAGCCGAGTATTCCTTTAACTTTAACTAGTAATGACTTCATGACTTTCTTTGCTAATAAAATTTTAACTATTAGAGAAAAAATTACTCATAACCATCCCAAAGACGTATCGTTATCTTTGGCTGCTTTCAGTGATGGTTAGATTTGGTTAGACTCTTTCTCTCAGATTGTTCTGTCTGAGTTATTTTTAGTTACTTCATCCAAACCATCAACATGTCTATTAGACCCCATTCCTACCAGGCTGCTCAAGGAAGCCCTACCATTATTTAATGCTTCGATCTTAAATATGATCAATCTATCTTTGTTAGTTGGCTATGTACCACAGGCTTTTAAGGTGGCAGTAATTAAACCATTACTTAAAAAGCCATCACTTGACCCAGCTATCTTAGCTAATTATAGGCCAATCTCCAACCTTCCTTTTCTCTCAAAAATTCTTGAAAGGGTAGTTGTAAAACAGCTAACTGATCATCTGCAGAGGAATGGTCTATTTGAAGAGTTTCAGTCAGGTTTTAGAATTCATCATAGTACAGAAACAGCATTAGTGAAGGTTACAAATGATCTTCTTATGGCCTCAGACAGTGGACTCATCTCTGTGCTTGTTCTGTTAGACCTCAGTGCTGCTTTTGATACTGTTGACCATAAAATTGTATTACAGAGATTAGAGCATGTCATAGGTATTAAAGGCACTGCGCTGCGGTGGTTTGAATCATATTTATCTAATAGATTACAATTTGTTCATGTAAATGGGGAATCTTCTTCACAGACTAAGGTTAATTATGGAGTTCCAGAAGGTTCTGTGCTAGGACCAATTTTATTCACTTTATACATGCTTCCCTTAGGCAGTATTATTAGACGGCATTGCTTAAATTTTCATTGTTACACAGATGATACCCAGCTTTATCTATCCATGAAGCCAGAGGACACACACCAATTAGCTAAACTGCAGGATTGTCTTACAGACATAAAGACATGGATGACCTCTAATTTCCCGCTTTTAAACTCAGATAAAACTGAAGTTATTGTACTTGGCCCCACAAATCTTAGAAACATGGTGTCTAACCAGATCCTTACTCTGGATGGCATTACCCTGACCTCTAGTAATACTGTGAGAAATCTTGGAGTCATTTTTGATCAGGATATGTCATTCAAAGCGCATATTAAACAAATATGTAGGACTGCTTTTTTGCATTTGCACAATATCTCTAAAATTAGAAATGTCTTGTCTCAGAGTGATGCTGAAAAACTAATTCATGCATTTATTTCCTCTAGGCTGGACTATTGTAATTCATTATTATCAGGTTGTCCTAAAAGTTCCCTGAAAAGCCTTCAGTTAATTCAAAATGCTGCAGCTAGAGTACTGACGGGGACTAGAAGGAGAGAGCATATCTCACCCATATTGGCCTCTCTTCATTGGCTTCCTGTTAATTATAGAATAGAATTTAAAATTCTTCTTCTTACTTATAAGGTTTTGAATAATCAGGTCCCATCTTATCTTAGGGACCTCGTAGTACCATATCACCCCAATAGAGCGCTTCGCTCTCAGACTGCAGGCTTACTTGTAGTTCCTAGGGTTTGTAAGAGTAGAATGGGAGGCAGAGCCTTCAGCTTTCAGGCTCCTCTCCTCTGGAATCAGCTCCCAATTCAGATCAGGGAGACAGACACCCTCTCTACTTTTAAGATTAGGCTTAAAACTTTCCTTTTTGCTAAAGCTTATAGTGAGGGCTGGATCAGGTGACCCTGAACCATCCCTTAGTTATGCTGCTATAGACGTAGACTGCTGGGGGGTTCCCATGATGCACTGAGTGTTTCTTTCTCTTTTTGCTCTGTATGCACCACTCTGCATTTAATCATTAGTGATCGATCTCTGCTCCCCTCCACAGCATGTCTTTTTCCTGATTCTCTCCCCTCAGCCCCAACCAGTCCCAGCAGAAGACTGCCCCTCCCTGAGCCTGGTTCTGCTGGAGGTTTCTTCCTGTTAAAAGGGAGTTTTTCCTTCCCACTGTTGCCAAGTGCTTGCTCACAGGGGGTCGTTTTGACCGTTGGGGTTTTTCCGTAATTATTGTATGGTCTTGCCTTACAATATAAAGCATCTTGGGGCAACTGTTTGTTGTGATTTGGAGCTACATAAATAAAATTGATTTGATGAATGGACAGGACAGAATCTGTGCTTTGATTCATGTTTTGAAGACCGTGAAGACAGTGCTGGGCTTCACTTCTACAGTCTGTCCCAGAGACACTCAAAAAAACAAACAAACCCACTTTCCTCTTCAAAATAATGTCTTTGGAAAATCTGCCCGCCTAATAAACATCACTAGTCATGTGACTACATACTCCGAAAAAACACACATTTTAACCGTTTTGACATATTCACCATGAAAGTCCACAAACAAAACGCTGATTTCACACTGTAAAAAATTCAGTTTTCATTATTCATTTCAACAGAGGGCCTGGAGGGGGTGTTACCCTACATGATGTCAAAGTTCACCTTCCTTACAGTTTCATGTTTCTGAGCGTTTATCAGCAGCAGGTGAAATCAGGCTAAATCCCTCATGTTTATGACTTCATTTCTCAGGGCACATGGCACCAAAAATAAAATGCAATACACCAATATTTCCATAATTCTTTATTTAGAGCAGTCAGCTCAATTGACATTTTATTTACTCGTGATATGCACTTTAAGTGTATCCATGCACGGGTAATTGATGTGTGCTCAGTGTTAGATAAATAAGGTGACACTGGAGCGCTGGTTGGTACTAATGACTTCCCTCCCTGTTCCTTATCATATGTTTCAGCCACATTATTTTGCACCGAGGATCCCTGCGCCTTTCTATGTGTGTGTGTCTGTCTGCTGGGAGCTGACGGGTGGCCATCTGTTGAGGATAGTGTGTGTGTGTGGGGGGGGGGGGGGGGGGGGGGGGGCTGTTGCACTGGCAGGTAAATGCAGATTTGTGGTGAATATAAATGAGATGCTCCTGCTCTCTTTCTCTACCTTCTCCCAGTTCTCCACAACGACACGGAGCAACACAAACCCATATGGATGAGCTCCTTAAAAATACACACCTGGAAACCCATACCGCCATACCTCATAGATCCATGGCTCAGGAATTGCACTCAGGATTTTTTACTTATTTTGGTGAGGATAATTCATCTTTAGAAGACAAAAAAAGGTGCAAAAGCTGGAGTTTTAAATGTAGCTGCATGACCGTACTGAAAATAAAAACTACAATTCATAATAGCACTTTACGAGGACAAAGGAAATGCAACATTCATTTGTACTATCTAAGGATATTTACTGGTTTAATTTAGTACAATAGTTACATTGAACTGTGACATTTGTAGAAAAATATCAGTTTGACCTTTAGTTTTCATCCTAATTTACAGAAAGATTAGAGACAGGTTTTATAGAACTGTGCAAATGTTTTATAGAGAATTAATGTGCCTAAAATACAATACACACAAAAGCTGCCAAATATCTACATACATACACTAACTGGCCACTTTATTAGGTATACCTTGCTAGTACCGGGTTGGACCCTGTTTTGCGTTCAGAACTGCCTTATTTCTTTGTGGCATACGCCTCATGTCCACGTTTCCATCAGGTTTCAGGTGGGCTTTAGATACAAATCGGAAAGGAAACAGGATCCAACACCACAAAAAGGGGTGAAGCTGAAGGGGGCAGGTACCTTGCCAGTACTGACAATGGCCCTGTTTACATGACCATAATAATCAGATAACTGTAATAATCTGCTCTCTCGTGTTTACATGCACTTCAGTAATGCAAAAATTGTAAAAACCAGGTCCACATGATTTCAGTTCATTAGCCGGATTTCTTTAGAAATGGAGAAAGGAGAAAGGGCAGTTCCTGAAGAAAAAGCATAGACTGAAAAAAGATTCTCTCTCTCTCTCTCACACACACACACACACACACACAGAGGAGGTTCACAGAGTTGATGTTGTCCTGGCTAAAATATGATGTCATGGTTTTAGGAAACTCCACACAGTTTTATTATATTTGTCTATAAACCGCAAAGATCGCCAAGACATTTGCTCTTTAGAATGCTGAAACAACACACAGGCCCGTTCAAGGCCATTCAGAGGTCTGAAAGCCGTTATGCTCTGCCCTCCAATGACATTATGTTTTTGTGTACCTCGTGTCCGCACTGAAGTGGGAAAGAAATTCCTTCAGCTTTTCAGCTCCCTCTAACTGGAACGTTCTCCAATCCGAACTGAAACTGTCCAGACTGACTTCTTGAACACCTTCCGATATATTTTCAGAGGTCGCGATGGGATTATTTCAATGCCTATGTCTCTAATCCAAATCTGCTTGAGACTTTACACCAACGTTCTCATGTTGATGTTAACCTGTCCACTATGACATGTACTGCTGCCTTTCTTGGCCAGGTCATTCTTGTAAAAGAGGTTCTGATCTTAATGGAATTCTACATGGTTAAATAAAGGCTATTACAGTGGAGGAAAATAAGTATTTGATTCACTGTCAATTTTGGAAGTTTTCCCACCTAAAAAAGAATGTAGAAGTCTGTAATTTTTTATCATAGGTACACTTCAGCTGTGAGAGACAGAATCTAAAATCAAAAAAAAAAAAAAAATCCAGAAAATCACATTGTATTATTTTTAAATAATTAATTTGCATTTTATAGCATGAAATAAGTATTTGAACACCTACTAATCAGCAAGAATTCTGTCTCTCACAGACCTGTTAATTTTTCTTTAAGAAGCCCTCTTATTCTGCACTCGACCTGTATTAATTGCACCTGTTTGAACTTGTTACCTGTATAAAAGACACCTGTTCACACACTCAATCAATCACACTCCAACCTGTCCACCATAGCCAAGACCAAAGAGCTGTCTAAGGACACCAGGGACAAAACTGTAGACCTGCACAAGGCTGGGATGGACTACAGGACAACAGGCAAACAGCTTGGTAGAAGACAACAACTGTTATGATTATTTATTAGAAAGTGGAAGAAACACAAGATGACTGTCAATCTCCCTCGGTCTGGGATTCCATGCAAGATCTCACTTTGTGGGGTAAGGATGATTCTGAGAAAGCTCAGAACTACACAGGAGGACCTGGTCAGTGACCTGAAGAGAAGATCTGTATGGAGGAGTGAACCAAAATCCCTGCTGCAGTGTGTGAAAACTTGGTCAAGAACTACAGGAAACGTCTGAGCTCTGTAATGGCAGACAAAGCGCTTTGAGCGTCTGATGCAGATGGAAAAGCGCTACATAAATGCAGCCCATTTACTTATTTATTTATTTACCAGACAAATGTTTCTGTACCAATTGTTAAGGTCTGTTTTTCTAGCGGATCAAATACTTATTGCATGCAATAAAATGTAAATTAATTATTTCAAAATCATACAATGTGATTTTCTGGATTTTTTGTTTTGTTTTTTTAGATTCTGTCTCTCACAGTTGAAGTATACCTACAATAAAAATTACAGACCCCAACATTCTTTGTAGGTGGAAAAACCTGCAAAATTGACAGTGGATCAAATACTTATTTTATCCCACTGTATATGGACACTTGGGCGTCCTGTCAATTTCTTTGGGACACACAATGAGCTCTCTGAAGTTTGTGATTAGATGTTAACGAGGTGCAATGAGACAGCAGTGCATCCTACTGTACATCTGGAAATGTGAGTGACAACTGCTTTTACACATGCACAGATGTAAAAGAATGACAAATCTGATTAATGGTATGCATGTACAGAAGAAATTTGAGTATTGTGGAGGAATCTATTTGTGTTAATACAGTTTGTCATAAGATAATGAGCAATAATCAGACGGCAACTAGATTCTTATATGCATGTAAACGGGCCACTTTTTCATGGGATGGAATATTTTGCCACTTGCCTGCTGCACTGCCTCAGGGAATGTTAGGATAATGGATCAGGTACAGATCTGCATTAGTGTTTGGTATAAATCTAATGCAGTCAGCTTGCAGCAGGGTTCCCGGGACATTGCAGAGGGTCCAGTTAAGTTACACGAGCTTGCTGATGACCCAGTCGGGTTCCCAATGATTTCTGTCAGCATTGACATTTTGAACGGTGCAAAAATTTTGTTACCGATCATCCCAGTGAACGCAGCACTCTAGATGGTGGGCAGCGTGCTGCAGGATGACCATGTATGCTTGCATATGGATTGCGACCTACTTGGTGGTTATCATGTAAGTTTACCGTTTTGCAATTTTTTTGTAATGGGAAGCCAACCACAACCTTTGGGACGTATGCAGACAGGAGGTTATAGATTCAACATGGTGTTGGAAACATTCCTCAGAGATGTTGGTCCATACTGACATGATGGCATCATGCAGTCACCCATTCAAGTAGTCTGTCCATCTTCCGCTGACATCAACAAGGCATTTTCATCCACACAACTGCTGCTCACTGGATATCTTCTGTTTTTTGGAACATCCTCCATAAACCCTAGAGATGGTTGTGGGTGAAAATCCCAGTAGATCAACAGTTTCTGAAATACTCAGCCCAGCTGTCTCACACCAACAGTCACAACACATTCAAAGTCACTTAAATCCTCTCTTCCCCATTCTGATGCTTGGTTTGAACTTCAGCAAATTGTTTTCATCACGTCTAGATGCCTAAATGCATTGAGCTGCTGCCATGTGATTGGCTGATTAGCTATTTGTGTTAAGCAATTGAACAGGTGGGAAGAGTATTAAAGTATACCTCACTGGCCACTTTACTACAACCTCAATTCAGAAAACAAAACCATTCCATGATCAAAACCTGTGCCACCGTAGGTGCACGTTGGTCATGGGTGGGAATGGCCAGTGTGTATTTACTGAAAACATCCATCATAACGAGGACATTCTCAAGACCTGTAGTAGTAGGTTCCAGCACCGTGAAGACCATGGCCACGATCTCATTTGGCCGAGATGCAAGCAGGTGCCCCATAATGCTGAGAGCAGCTGGTTGGGTGTTTTTGGCAACCTGGCACCTATCACAGTACTGGCACCACTACGCCACATCAGCGGACATGCCTGGCCAGTAGCAGCATAAACGCAATAGCTCTAAGGTCCTTTCAACACCTTGATAACCATGTCTCTGGTGTACTTCCGTTAGTACCTCTTCTTTTAATGCAGCAGGCAACAACAGCTGCAAAACCCCCTCGGCGCCATCATGGCGAAAGGCCCACAGATACAGCATGCCACTCTTCTCCATCAGGTGGTCCCACTGACGGAGCAGAACCAGGGCAGGGTGAGAGAGTTGTTTGCGCGGCACATAGGTCGAGCGCTGCTTCTGCACCCAAAAGGCCAAGAGTTCTTGGATGACAGGGTCAGCCTGTTGGAGGTGGAAGAGGTCCCGGGGAGCATAGTGAGGCAGACCAACAACAGCACCCTGAATTGCTTAAACCGCACTAGGCTGCAGTGCTTGCTGTAAGGCTACAGGAATGGGTGTGCCAGGCAGCATACCTTCCAGGTTTGATGGACCAGGAGGATGCTGACTGGGCAATGCATCAGCATTCCTGTTAACCCTACCGGTTCGATAACGGATGTCAAAATCAAACTGTGCAAGTTGGGCCACCCAGCATTGTTCTGTGGCACAAAGCTATGCAGAGAAAAGGTGGAAGGTGGCTCAAGGGATTGTTGTCGGTGTAGACCACACACTTATGACCAAGCAGATATTCTCAAAATTTTTGGCCCACTCAAGTGGTGATGGCCCACTTCAGTGCCAAAACCTCCAACTTCATGGAGCTATAATTTTCCATATTGCACTCAATGGGCCGCAGACCTCTGCTGGCATAAGCGATTGGCCTCACCTTGCCATCCTGTTGCTGTGAGAGTACTGCCCCCAAACCACCATAGCTTGCATCAACCTCCAAGATGAAAGGAAGGGAAAAGTCGGCGTAAGCTAGCACAGGTGCAGTGGTGAGTTTGGTCTTCAATGACTCAAAACTCTGATGACACTCATCGGACCAGTGCTCAGCCATGGTATGCGATCCCTTTCTGGACCTTTTGCCTCCCAGCTCAGGCACCAACCTGTGTAGGGGTGCCGCTAACTTGGCAAAGCCTTCCACAAACTGGCAGCAATAACTGGCAAAGCCCAGAAATGACCGCAGTTCGGAAATGGTGGTGGGAGAATGCCAATTAGCCACCACTTTGACCTTGCTGGGGTCTGTGGCAACACCCTTGTCCGAAATTACATGCCCCAAATAACATACCTCCCTCTGGAAAAAAGAGCATTTGGTAAGCTTTGCTTTGAGGCCCTCTTGCTGCAACCGCCTGAGCACCACCTCCAACCTTTGCAGATGTTGATCCCAGTATAGAGAAAAAAAGACCACAATGTCATCCAGGTAAGCAGCTATGTCTGGCATTGCTGATCATCGAAAATCCTCTGCATTAATCTCTGGAAGGTGCTCAGAGCATTACAGAGCCTGAAGGGCATATGATTCCACTCAAACAAGCCAAATGGTGTACAAAATGTTGTTTTGGCTCAATCTCCCTCCACAACCGGAACCTGATTGTACCCGCTGGCAAGGTCCATAGTCAAAAACAAGTGAGCCCAGGTCAGAGCATCCAGAGACTCCTCAATATGAGGCAGAGGGAAATCATCCTTCCTAGTTTTACTGTTTAATTGCCTGTAATCAACACACACGCTGCTCTCCTTAATCACCTGAGCCTCAAGTAGTTGGTTTATGTGTGGTTTTACTACCTCATATTCAGATGGAGGAATGCGCCTGTAGCACTGCCGAACAGGGGCATCATCCAACAGGATGATGTCATGGGTGATCAAGTTTGTACAACCAAGATCACCATCGTGAGCAGCAAACGCAGAAGCATACTTGGTGAGGAGAGCTCTGACCATACACTAATGTTCAACAGACAAGGAAGCCAAGGGAAGGGAGGCAATCTGCTCAAGAACAGAAGTGGAAGCTGACTGGGATGAAACTGTGGCCACATTAGATGGTGCTTCTGTGACCTCAGCAGGAAAACTCACAATGCCTATCTCAGTTAGGCTACCAACTACTGTATTGGGGTAGAGCAGCATCTCTGTGAAACCTACATTCACTATAGGAATGTAGGTGCTTCCCCGACCACCCGAACCAAGGCCGGTGAGGCAAGTAGTCCAGTAGGAAGGCCAGATTACAAAGGCTCTCACAATGCGGCGGTATCTGAGTAATGTCCAGAACAGGTAGCTGCAACAATCTGCATTACCCCACCAGGGATCCGACATGCACCTTGACCTTACCAAAGGGAGGCCGACGAGTTGATGCACTAAAATCAAATCAGTTTTATTTATATAGCGCCAAATCACAACCGTTGCCCCAAGGCGCTTTATATTGCAAGGCAAAAGCCATACAATAATTACAGAAAAAACCCCAACGGTCAAAACGACCCCCTGTGAGCAAGCACTTGGCGACAGTGGGAAGGAAAAATTCCCTTTTAACAGGAAGAAACCTCCAGCAGAACCAGGCTCAGGGAGGGGCAGTCTTCTGCTGGGATTGGTTGGGGCTGAGGGAGAGAACCAGGAAAAAGACATGCTGTGGAGGGGAGCAGAGATCAATCACTAATGATTAAATGCAGAGTGGTGCATACAGAGCAAAAAGAGAAAGAAACACTCAGTGCATCATGGGAACCCCCCAGCAGTCTAAGTCTATAGCAGCATAACTAAGGGATGGTTCAGGGTCACCTGATCCAGCCCTAACTATAAGCTTTAGCAAAAAGAAAAGTTTTAAGCCTAATCTTAAAAGTAGAGAGGGTGTCTGTCTCCCTGATCTGAATTGGGAGCTGGTTCCACAGGAGAGGAGCCTGAAAGCTGAAGGCTCTGCCTCCCATTCTACTCTTACAAACCCTAGGAACTACAAGTAAGCCTGCAGTCAGAGCGAAGCGCTCTATTGGGGTGATATGGTACTATGAGGTCCCTAAGATAAGATGGGACCTGATTATTCAAAACCTTATAAGTAAGATGAAGAATTTTAAATTCTACTCTAGAATTAACAGGAAGCCAATGAAGAGAGGCCAATATGGGTGAGATATGCTCTCTCCTTCTAGTACCCGTCAGTACTCTAGCTGCAGCATTTTGAATTAACTGAAGGCTTTTCAGGGAACTTTTAGGACAACCTGATAATAATGAATTACAGTAGTCCAGCCTAGAGGAAATAAATGCATGAATTAGTTTTTCAGTTCAATTTTAGAGATATTGCGCAAATGTAAAAAAGCAATCCTACATATTTGCTTAATATGTGCATTGAAGGACATATCCTGATCAAAAAGCGTGATGGCATGTGTGTAGCTCCTGCACAACTGCTTCGGGGGCCTCAAATACAGATGGCAAATCAAACAGTGCAAGACCATGTTGGCCAAACAGCTCCTGGTAGCATCTACGTATGATGTTCATCTCTAAGACACCAGGGACTGGTGCAGATACACTACCAGGAGAATCCCTGACCACCAGAACCCCACATTGTGGCATTATCTTGCCACAAAGCTCAATTTGAAGCTCCAAGTAGCCAATATAGGGAATGGCCAAACCATTAGCTGCTCTGAGTTGAAGCCAGTGGCAAGACTGAAGCTTTTCAGAATCAGAATATCCTTTATTGTGATTGTAATTTACATTGCAACAAGATTTGAGTGCTCTCCACAAGGTGCTTTTCCAAGATGCGAGTAATTGTTAGCCAAATCAAAATATTGCACATGGGTACAGATATTGCACAAGAACTTTGAAAAGTACAGATTAATGTGGTTTATTATTGTTCAGTGCAGTGATTGCTCTGGGGAGAAAGCTGTTCCTGAGTCTGTTTGTCCTAGTTTTGATTGACCTATGCCGTTGGCCCGAGGGTCGTAGGTCAAACAGGTGGTTGCTGGGGTGGGATGTGTCTTTTTTAATGATGCTGGCAGCTCTGCTGAGGTAGCAAGAGCTGGCAATGTCCTCCAGGCTGGGCAGAGAGCAGCTAGTGATCCTCTGGGCCGTGTTGAGCACCCTCCGCAATGCTCTCCTGTCTGCTGCTGAGCACCCCCCTACCATGCTGTAATGCAGTATGTCAGGATGCTCTCAGCCGTGGCTCTGAAGAACACCACCAGCAGCTTCTTCTCCAGCTTGTTCTTCCTGAGCACCCTCAGCAAGTGGAGTCGCTGCTGGGCTTTCTTCACCATCACTGTGGTGTTGCAAGTCCAGGAAAGGCTGTCAGAGAGCTATACTCCCAGGAACCTGATGCAGCTGACACTTTCCACACAGTCCCCATGAATGAAGAGCGGGGCTGGGTCAGCCCTGTCCTTCCTCAAGTCCAAGATTATTTCTTTTGTTTTGTGGTGTTCAGTTGGTTGGCCTCGTCTCTGTAATCAGACTCATCCCCCCCTGAGATGAGCCCAACCACGGTGGTATCATTCGCAAACTTTATAATGGTGTTTGAGAGATGGGTCAGAGAGCAGTCGTGAGTGTAAATGGTGAACAGGAGGGGGCTCAATACACAGCCTTGAGGGGAACCAGTGCTGAGTGTGATGGTGGAGGAAAGGTGGGGGCCGAGTTTCACGGACTGTGGGCGGTTTGTGAGGAAGTCCTTGATCCACTGCCAGATGGGGGTGGAGATGCCAGGATGTGTCAGTTTCTGAACCAGGATCTCCGGGATGATGTGGTTGAAGGCTGAGCTGAAGTCCAGAAAGAGCATCCTCACATAGCTCCCCTGGTGCTCCAGGTGGCTTCCCGTGGTGTGGAGCGCTGTGGTGATAGCATCCTCTGTGGAGCGGTTTGCTCTGTAGGTAAACTGGTGGGGGTCCAGAGTGGTAGGCAGACAGGCCCTGATGTACTGAAAGACCAGTCTTTCAAAGCACTTCATGACCACAGGTGTAAGTGCAACAGGCCTGTAGTCATTTATGCTCTCCACTGCTAATTCTTTGGGACTGGGATGGTGGTGAAAGATTTGAGGCAGAGTGGAATGATGGTCTGCGACAGGGACAGGTTAAAGATGCAGGTGAAAACTCCAGCCAGTTGGTCAGCACACGCTTTCAGTACCTTTCCAGGTACACCATGGGGGCCGCCCGCCTTCCTGGGGTTCACCACCTTCAGTACACGTCTCACTTCGTGCTCCTTAAGTGTTAGCGTGCTAGTGCTGGAGGGTGGTGGGTGTGGAGTTGCTGCTGGTCTGTCTGCTTCGAAGCAGGCAAAGAAGTGGTTCAGCTCCTTTGCCAGCGAGGCGTCAGACCTAGCATATCCCGGGTTGCTGCTTCTGTAGTTGGTTATGTGATTTATTCCCTGCTACATCTTTCTGGGGTCATTCACAGTGAAGTGGTCCTCTATCTTTTTCTTGTAGGCAGCCTTGGCCTCCCTGATGCCTCTTTTCAGGTCGGTCCCGGCCGCACTGTACAGGGCCCTGTCCCCTGATTTAAAGGCAGTGTTGCGGGTTTTTAATCGGGACTGGACTACGCTGTTCATCCAGGTTTTCTGGTTTGGAAAAACCCTGATCCTTTTGTTGATGGTGACAGTGTCAACACAGTTCTTAATGTAAGAGAATACGGTGTCAGTGTACTCCTGCAGGTTGTGGCTGGAAAATAAATCCCATACAGTCCGTGAGAAGCAGTCCGGTAGCTGGGAGAGCACTCCCTCAGGCCAAGTTTGGATTGTCTTTAGTTGTGGCTTTGTCTGCCTCAGCAGGGGGGTGTAAGTGGGGGTGAGGGACAGGCAGAGATGGTCAGATCCAGCAAGCTGGAGGAGGGGAGTGACTTTGTACACATGTTTTATGTTTGAGTAAACATGGCCCAAAGTATTTTCCTCTCTGGTGGCACACTTCATGTACTGGACGAACTTTGGGAGCACAGTCTTTAAACACGCTTGGTTGAAGTCACCAGCAACAATACAGATGCCATCCGGGTGGGCCAGCTGTTTATTTAGACAGGCAAGCAAGAGGCTAAGGGCCGTGCTAACGTTAGTATCAGGTGGGATACAAATAGGGTTGCCAACCGTCCCTTGAAAAACGGAATCGTCCCTTATTTGGAAATAAAAGTGTGCGTTCCGTACTGACCTGAAACGGGACGCAGTTTGTCCCGTATTTCTGTGAGAATCAAAAAGTCTGTAAAATGTCAATGGAATTGACTGGCGCTTTATATGGAAACTTACGGTAAATTTGATCCCAGCTTCTCTCCTGCTTTTCACCAATGAGCTGACAGACACGAGTTGACGATACAGAATCACTCTTATCTCATTGGTCTCATCTGCTCGCATGAGCCAACGACGGTCGCTGGACGACAATAACAAAGCAGCATGGCTGATATCGATACAGACACCGACACTGGCACTGCAGATATGTCTACAGACAGCAATGTCTGTAACGTCATTACTACTCCTCCTAAAAAAAACCAAACAAAAAAGAATGCAAAAATACAGGGAGAATGAGAAAAGGAAAATGGCTGGGTGGAAAAGGTGCACGACAACAGTATTGTTTACTGTTCAGACTTTATTTTTTGCACTTTTTATTACACTAAATGTGTAAATGTGCACTGTTACATTGTTTTGGATGATGCAAATTTTCTATTGTTTTTTTGTTAATTTATACAATTTTAAGTTAAGCACTACAGAGATTTATTTTTAAAGAAGACAGAATACTCATTGAAATTGTGAGTGAAAATTTATTTTGCACTAAAAATAAATTGCTAAATAATAATTTGTTTTCCACGTGTTCATATCAGAACAAATGCATGTATGCATCTACCTAAATTCAGGGTCAAGTCAACAGTCAAATGGTTAAAAATCGTTTCACACAGACGCTGGGAAGGGTGAAGGCAATGGTCAGTCGGCCGGTCGGCCCTGGCGGTGAGGTGTCCCTTATTTATTTTTCAGAGAGTTGGCAACCCTAGATGCAAACAGTAAACACAATGACTACTGTGAACTCCCTTGGGAGATAAAAAGGTCTGCACGAGACTGCCAGCACCTCTAAATCAGGAGAACAGTGAGAGTCAATGATCCTGCTGCTACAGCACCACTCGCAGTTCACATAAACACAGCCCCCCACCTCTGCTCTTACCCGAATCTCTGGTTCACCCCATGGCTTAAAGTGTTGAAGGAAAAACTCTCTGTAATCATAGAAACCATAGAACCAGTATCCACTAAGCAAAGGACAATGACTCCACCCATGCTCACAGCTAAATGGGGACAAGATGACACAAGTTTAGCAAAGTAGAACTATATGATAGAACTAATTTCTGTCTCAAAATTTGAGACAAATTAGTTCACCCTAAGGACAGGATCCCTAGTTACAAACAGCAATGTAGTGTATTCTATCAGATGTCAGGAAAACTGTACCGAACACTACATAGGTGAGACTAAGCAGCCTTTACACAAAAGGCTATACCAGCACCGCAGAGAGAGCACCAGTGGACCTCAGTCTGCAGTTCATCTCCACCTTAAAGACACTAACCACACGTTTGAGGACAAGGAAGTTAAAATATTAGCCAGAGAGAAGAAATGGTTTGAGAGAGGGGTCAAGGAGGCATTCTTTGTGAAACGTTTGAAACCCAGCCTTAACCGGGGAGGGGGTCTGAGACATGCTTTATCCCCTGTTTACAATGGGGTACTCAGGTTAAAGCAGTTTCAGTCTTTTGTTCATGGTAATGAGTCATTCACGTCATCAGCAGAGTCGTCAAGGGAGCCATCAAGAGAGGGTCCGTCCCATCATTAGGAGGGACAGCTGCCCTGTCATTAGGAGGGTGCTAACTAGAGCACAATAGGTGCTAATTAGAGCTATTGTTTAGTCACTGGCCTATAGCAGTCTGCCTCTCAGTAGGAGGGGTCTGGTTAGGTTTAAAACTCCAGCTTTTGTGACTTCTTGATTATTCTTCTCTACAAGAGTCAAGACAGAAGTCTGACCACCAGAGCAAGAATTTTAGCTGAGGAAGCTTCTGCGATTTGAAGCAAAACGTCCTCGCGTCAAGCAACCCAGTCCAGTCGAAGATTCAAGCTTCTCTACTATGGAAACCACCTGGACAACTGAGAGCCTACACAGAAACAAGTTTAGCAACTTCAGAATTGCCAACGGCAAACTTTGAGCCTGTAGCTGCACCCTCCAAATTGTGGCTCTGCAGTTTGGCTGGACCTAGTTTTCCCACGGCTGGGCAGAATGGGTTTGCCGGCTGGTCATCCGTGCAGAAGAAAACTGAGTGCCTGAAGCCACATGGCCCCCGTCACATCACATTCCCTAGCAAAGTGACCCAGTTGCTGACTTATTCTACAAACAAGAGGGCCACGATGGGAGCGGCTACGCTGACAGAGGTTGTGTAACTGGGAGATACTCTGAGTGAGCTGATTGAGCTGCTCCTGCTGGAGTTTGAGCATCTCCCTCATCTCAGTTAACTCAGACACGTGAGATGGATTAACCGTGGGGCCACTGTTGATGCCATACTGAGAGCCCAGCAGTGAAGGGACAGAATGACTATGACCCCTAACTCCCCCTGGCAAACCCTCCCGTTCCCACCTAATTGCCTCACCCTGAACCTCAAGTGACGTAGAGCACATATTTCAACTCCGGACGGAGGGAGCCATCACTAACATGCTCTATGAATTGATTGCGTAACAAGATGTCGGCATTGGGTATATCACTCGGGTTGCGCTGTTTAACAGATGCCATTATACTCATCAATGCTAACAAGAACTCTTGCAAGGTTTCCCCTTCTTGTTGTCGTCGGGAGGAGAACGCTTCCTGTAGAGCAACGTAAGAATCACAACAGCCATACAACTCCTGCAACACAGCAATAATTTTAGCTGGGTCTTCCCGCTCTTCACTCGGTTGAAATTTAATCTCTTCACACGCCTCCCCCTCAAGGTGATCAAACAAAAAGAATGCCCTGTCAGATGTAGATAAATGACACGCTCTCATGCAAGCCTCTGCCTCCCCAATCCATTCACTCAGTCCTATGCCTGATCTTCCCCTAACACTCGGAGGTCCAAGCTTTTCTCTTCTACCTGTAAAGCCCACAGATAGTCAAATGACCCTGGCTAGCTGACTTGGCTAGCCACATTCTTGTGTTTGCATATTTGCTGTCTGTGTGTTCTGAGACTTCCTTGTTTACATAACAGAAGTAGCTCTCCACAGGGGATCTTGGAGTCACTTGCCTGCTTAGCTGAAAGGGCTGCGTATGAAGCAGGAGTTGTGTGCAAAACATGTAAAATTACAGCTGCCTAGTACACCTATTTGTGACTGTAACCTGTACCTATTGTATATATCTTGGTTTTCTGGTGTGTTTTTTGGTACATTTTAATAAAATCCAGAAAACAAAGTTTTCTTTTGGTGTGTTTTTTTGGTACATTTCAATAAAATCCAGAAAACAAAGTTTTCTTTTGGTGTGTTTTTTTGGTACATTTCAATACAATTCAGAAAACAAAGTTTTCTTTTGGTGTGTTTTTTGGTACATTTCAATACAATTCAGAAAACAAAATTTCATCTCTCCCCCAGGGTAAAGTTATTTATCCACCTAAGCACAAATCAGCAGCCCTTTCAGACAGCAAATATGCAAACACAAGAATGTGGCTAGCCAAGTCAGCCCCTCCCCTGAGGTGTTCTGAGACTTCCTTGTTTACATAACAGAAGTAGCTCTCCACAGGGGATCTTGGAGTCATTTGACTATCCGTGGACTTTAGAGGTAGATTGGTCATTTGACCGGTGCTAAACATAGGACACTTCCTGTCCTGAGGTACCAAAACTAGCCTCTCAGGAAGAGGGGCAACATTAGGTCCACCAGACACCAAAGTGCTAGGGCCAGACACAACTGCAGCCTGCTCCTGTCGCAACCTATCATTGTCCGCCCTCAGCTAGCAAATTAACTCTCTTAATTCCTGCAAATGTTCTTCCATGACTACAAGTTAACCAATGCAAAAAAAAAAAAAAAAAAACTCTTGGAATAAATAAAGAGAAAGGAAAAAACCCCAGATGGTGCTAATTTACAAATTGCTAACACACTGCTGCTTTGTCTCAAAACACAATACCAAAACAATGAAAAAAAAGAAACAGATTAAGGGACACAGGTCTCTGCTTTTACCCTATGAGAATCCTGTTTGTGACACCAGATTGTGGCAACCCCTACAGGATGCAGAGATCCTCAAACTAGGGTAAAAAGGACAAGCAGAAACATGGTTCCAAGTTGCAATAATTCAAGATTTTATTTCTAAATATATCAAATTAACATTGTTTTATGGTTAAAAATGATGAACAAATAATCAACACAAAAGAAATGAGGGATTATTCAGAAGATAGGGTTTACCGGTGAGAAGGAGGAGACACCAGCAGTGATGGTCCCTAAAAGAAAATATAAGCACCACACTCACACTGTGAAGGTCCAATCCTCCGGGGGGTGAAACACAACACACCAAAAGAGGGGGATCCAGCACCCTGGGCCCCTGCACCACCACCATTGCCCAGCAACTGAAACAAAAAAGAAAACAATTAGCGGTAATCCCTCAAATGAAACCAATTCACGAAAAAGAAATTTAAAATTAACCACCAACAAACTGAGCTAACACATACAAACCAAACAAATAAAAACAAACACAAAACAGTTAAAAAAAGACATAAAATGAATAAACATAACTCTAAACCTAGCACCCACAAGGGCTACTGCACCAGAAGACCTGGGTATGTTGAGAGTGTCTAAGTTAGCCACCGGAGGGTATGCTAATGTTACCAAACACACACTGAAGCAAAGTAAGGCAAAGCAGCAGCGGCTCTATGCGGCCAATCTGGAGCTGCTGTCCACCCCAGGAATCTGCCATGACATTACAAGTTATTAAAGTACTGAGAGGCCATAATATGTGCATTACTAACGTGTAGAGCTACATACCGGTAAGAGAGCTGTTTGGTCACAGGAAGGGAGGGAGGAGTGCCACAGCTGATGATGCCGCTGTAACAACCTGCGGATTACGTTTCCCCACGACACAATATTACGGTTTTCCCGTATGCTGCAAAATTACAAATATCATAATGAGCTATAGCTTCTTTTAGCCTTCTTGCAGGCAGTGTGATTACAGCAACATACCTGAACTGCAGAAAGCGAGACACGTAGCCAGGTGGTGCAAGGAAGGAGGCTGGCAGCTAGCTGCATGATGAGGTGCTGCAGAATTAAATCATTAGCAGCAAGCACAAACAATGAGGTTGATAAGAAGCGTAGCACCGCTACATACCTGCACAGAGAGTGACGCAAACAACCAGGTGGCAGAAGTGGAGTGGCTAAAGGTGCCTGCTCAATGCTGTACAGAGCCAGGAGGAGACAGCCACTAAGGCACTACTACTCTTTTTAGAGTGCGCCCCTAGCGAGGATTGGGTGAACCAAATGACAATCAGGGGAGAGAAGGAGGACATTCCTCCTGCTACATTCACATTTACATAGCTCATGTTTTATGTGGTCATCTTAATTTCATTTGGTAATATACATCCATTCCTGCATTTAAGGCTTGCAACACATTCCCCAAAAAGTTGCGAAGGGGCAATTTATTCTAAATATAAGAATTAAATAATCACTTTTACAGCCAGTTTTCTGGAAACAAGTCAGGATGAACACACAAACATTTCCAAATCATTGAATATGTCTTGGACTTCATTTCCATCAATCACTAAGGGCCCTGTCTCACTGCGTTTAGGATGATTTGCGTATGGATTGCGCACAAAATTGGCCCATATTCGCCAAACATCCGCAATATCCGTGTGTGACGTCGGTTGGCCCCTAGCGGTCAAACCCCCAATGAGACAGAAGCAGAGACAGAGGCCGAGGCAACTTGATGTGGTCCACAACTTTAATTTTCTTACTTTATCACTACCCTTCCAAAAAGAACAAAGAAAATCGTGCATAAAGTACAAATACCCAGAGAGGTGGTGGGAATAGTCTCTCCCCAACTGCCACTCCAGAATGATCTCTCAGGCGCCTTTTATCTGGTTTGACTAATCGGGTTAAACCATTAAAATCTAAAAAGGTAAGAGCTAACTAACTAGCTCCTAACACCTATCAAAACCCTCCATACCTTTAACCAACCCAAAACCCATTTAAAATCCCACCATCTCTAAACCTAAACTTAAACCCCCCAAACCACCTATTTACTAAATTCATACACCAATAAACCCCCTTAAACACATCTCCCCCCATGACTCCCCTGCCTTGGTCTATCCCAGAACCTTTATCATAGCAACAGTGTCCAGTGGGACCTCTTTGCCGCCTGGACACAAGACATGAGGTAAGGAAGACAAATTACAACTACACACCTCAATACTCAATCCTACATACATCAAGGTGCTTCCTAACTAAAGTAACTGTACAGCTATAAAATCACTAAGTAACAAATTAGCTATTTGTTACACCGTGTAACATGCCTGTATGAGTTGGCCGTCATCCAAACATGTCCGTGATCATCCGCAGAGGCACACATGTCCACAGCCAGGATTTTTGCGCTGTTCAAAAATCTGAATGCGGATAACATCCGCTTCACATACTCCATATATACTCAATTCATACACAATACATACTCACTCTATGCGCTGTTTATCTGATGTTAACCGCTGATATCCGCAACTGACGGGGATTAGCGGCTTGGCAGCAGACCGGGACAGTGTGTAAAACAGATATATATCGTGCCCATCATGTCCACATCACAAACTAAAATATCTCTAAAATCAGAAAGGTCTTGTCTCAGAGTGATGCTGAAAAACTAATTCATGCATTTATTTCCTCTAGGCTGGACTATTGTAATTCATTATTATCAGGTTGTCCTAAAAGTTCCCTAAAAAGCCTTCAGTTAATTCAAAATGCTGCAGCTAGAGTACTGACGGGGACTAGAAGGAGAGAGCATATCTCACCCATATTGGCCTCTCTTCATTGGCTTCCTGTTAATTCTAGAATACAATTTAAAATTATTCTTCTTACTTATAAGGTTTTGAATAATCAGGTCCCATCTTATCTTAGGGACCTCGTAGTACCATATCACCCCAATAGAGCGCTTGGCTCTCAGACTGCAGGCTTACTTGTAGTTCCTAGGGTTTGTAAGAGTAGAATGGGAGGCAGAGCCTTCAGCTTTCAGGCTCCTCTCCTGTGGAACCAGCTCCCAATTCAGATCAGGGAGACAGACACCCTCTCTACTTTTAAGATTAGGCTTAAAACTTCCTTTTTGCTAAAGCTTATAGTTAGGGCTGGATCAGGTGACCCTGAACCATCCCTTAGTTATGCTGCTATAGACGTAGACTGCTGGGGGGTTCCCATGATGCACTGTTTCTTTCTCTTTTTGCTCTGTATGCACCACTCTGCATTTAATCATTAGTGATCGATCTCTGCTCCCCTCCACAGCATGTCTTTTTCCTGGTTCTCTCCCTCAGCCCCAACCAGTCCCAGCAGAAGACTGCCCCTCCCTGAGCCTGGTTCTGCTGGAGGTTTCTTCCTGTTAAAAGGGAGTTTTTCCTTCCCACTGTAGCCAAGTGCTTGCTCACAGGGGGTCATTTTGACCGTTGGGGTTTTACATAATTATTGTATGGCCTTGCCTTACAATATAAAGCGCCTTGGGGCAACTGTTTGTTGTGATTTGGCGCTATATAAAAAAAATTGATTGATTGATTGATTAAAATAAGTTGTAGCGAATGCAGACAAACTGGACACAAATAGTGTTTTTATTACATCTGCTTTGCAGCTGATTTGCAAACAATCTGTGAATGCATAACAAACACGTCACGTAAAGTCAAAGTACTATATGTGGCAGAAAGCGACATACCTGCCAGTCAGTGCCGGTCCGGCTGTGTAGATCCACAAAGACGTAGCTGCTGCAATCCAGGACTTTTATTTAACACCAACGAAAGGAAGAGTTGCTGTTTAGCCACAACTCACTCAAAAAAAACCCAAAAAAAAACACCGTCTCACACCCCGAGCGGCTTGCCCCCTCCCGCTCCCCAAACTCATGAACAGTTAACCCTCACATGACAACACTGTGATCAACTTGTCCAAGTCCAGCAAATGGTCCAGAGCCTGTATTGTTGGTGTGAATAGTGATGCTGAAAGGAGCGAGTGCGCTTATTTAATGCAGATGCCGTGCACGCGCAACACGTGCGTGATGCATTCATAATACACCCGTAATACTGCCATGATAATCTCAATGTGTCGGATCAGTTTCCTCACTACATGTTATATAACCATGATTGTTCATCATATATTCGCTATATATTATTAATATATCATTTGTCATTGACATATATCATATGACATTTGTCATTTTTGGCCATTTTTGTTGCGGACGACAACGAATGCCCGTAATTTGTATACTCAATTCATGCGCAATTAATCCTCTCCCCTGTGGGACAGGGCCCTAAGAAATACAAACCGTATGGTACTGTATGGCAAGTCTGTCTCAAGTAGGCATGAGCTGGAATGAGACAAGTAAAGAAAGCCACCAAGATACCAGTGACAGCTCTGAAAGAATTATAAGCTCCCATGGATGT
Organism: Thalassophryne amazonica; assembly: GCF_902500255.1. NCBI lineage: Eukaryota > Metazoa > Chordata > Actinopteri > Batrachoidiformes > Batrachoididae > Thalassophryne > Thalassophryne amazonica. The sequence continues at coordinate 122,202,885 of NC_047109.1, forward strand.
GAGTGAAAAAACTGGGAATGGTGCAACATTAGCGATATCATTCGCAGTGTCACGTTGGAATGGAGAAGGACTGAAAAAAATAATCAGTTTTATCCTCTAGTGTCCCTTGTGCCTTCTGGCAAACTGCAGCTGAAATTTTGCAAGTTCTTTTTTAAGAAAATCCTAGAGTGGAGGGCTAAAAATCAATATAATAGCCAAGTGGCCTCTGTGTGTGTACATGCGTGTGTGTATGGCTTCGATCACGGCAAAACCGGGAAAGCTGACATTTGCCATTTGGTATGCTTATCTATTTGGGTCAAGGACGAATGCTGTGAAAACGGATAGTTGATAGGACTAATATTTTTGGAGGAATTAGCTATTTTAATTAACCAATAAACAATGGACATTGTGCTGCAATGCACCATGGGAGTTTTGGTTTTTTGGGTTATAAATGTTGTTATTGTGGTTCATGTTAGTTTAACAGTGTTAGTGTTATTGATTTATTGTGTTTTTGTAGCTCATTTGCTTTAGTGAGTTTAGTGAATGTCATGTTGCTGTTACTGTGAGTGAGAAGTATAGTGTGTTTGATGTCTTCCACCACCGTCTCTGTTTGTGTGTTTGTAAAAAGAAAAGCACCTGCTTGCAGAAAAGACAAAAAAGCTCTGTGTGCGTGCGACTGGGAGCAGCTGACATTTGCCGTTTGGTATGCCTATGCAATTTGGGTCAAGGTTATACGATGCCAAAATGGAACGTTGACAGGGTTAATAATTGTATTATTATTGCACACCTGTGCAATAATCATGCTGTCTAATCAGTATCTTGATATGCCTCACCTGTGAGGTGGGATGGATTATCTTGGCAATGGAGAAGTACTCACTAACAGATTTAGACAGCTAACAATATTTGAGAGAAATAGGTCTTTTGTGTATATAGAAAATGTTTTAGATTTTTGAGTTCAGCTCATGAAAAATGGGATTAAAAACAAAAGTGTTCCATTTATATTTTTGTTCAGTGTATTTAACTTGGTTCACTTGGAGGATGGTCAGAAAGCTTTTGCTCCCCATCAGAGAATGTCATAAGGCAGGTGTGTTAAGGACATCAAAGTTAAAGTTCAGTGCCAGTTCAGATTCACCAGCAAAATCTCATCACTTCTCTTAATGAACTGCTATTGCGCCATACGATTATGTAACATGAATCTACAACTATATGAGTTCCTGTGTTGGTTCCTGTTTGATCTCTGTCCTCTGTGAACAATCTCTGCAAGGGTACCCTGTCTCTGTTTCTGATAGTTGTACAGGAGTATCTCAATTACCTAACTAGTCCACGAACCTACGAGCTAGCTGTAGTTGACCATCATGACGTAGTCCCAGCTGTAATTTTTAATGGCTAAAGGAAAAAAAATAACTAAATCCTACACAGGTTTGGCAGGTAGCATAGTTAGGTAAGTGGATAAGGAGCTGGACTGCCCATCTGCGGACTTTTGTTTGAATCCTATACATGCTGCCTGTCTGTGTCCTTGGACAATACACTTAATCCATAGTGTGTCAGTCCAGCTATCTGTGAATGGGTACCGGCTTTGGCTGAGGACGTAACCTGTGTCAGACTGGCGTCCCATCCAGGGGGAGTAGTCGACTCTCATCCACTTGATACCACAAAGAGAGAATGCGGCCACTACAGGTCCTGAGGCCCATCGGTGCAGGTGTTATCCCTGGATTCTGTATCATTAAGCAGATGAGTCTACAACTCCCCCTGGAGGGGATGTCAGTCCAACACAGTCCAAGGCCCATACCTATTACAGGTATAGGAGTTGGATTATTAACCACTACTGAGCCTAGAGATACGTGAGCACCAGCACCAATGGATCTTAGGGTCTAGCAAGTACTTACTACTTGCTTCATGAATTTAACCCTTTGTGAACTGTCATTGCTCTAGTGTTACCTGCTCTGGATCGTAAACCATCAGCCGATTCTGGTACTGTGCAGTGTTTGTCACTCCACCTGTAACACACGATGACACATTCTAGACTTTTTTTTTTCAAAGTTCAAAAGGCTTTGATACAAATGCGTGAGAAAGAGTGCATGAAATGTCAAGGGTTTCTCTAGTTGCTTGTTAAAAATGAACTGAATTTCATGTTGTGCTTTCAAGACTTTGTTCTACTTCTACATGCAGTATTTCCCACCTGGATAATTGAGAACCTTCTTCATCAACCTCGTGTGTTTTTTTTCCCCTACACATATCTATTAACAATGTTAAAGTGTGTAGAAGGTAATAGTGCTGAAGCATGATTGTGTACCTGACACCCAGAGCAGACTATCAGCTACAGAGCCGGCATGGCAAGACAGCGAGTGGTCAAAGGGCTGAACAAACATCCATTTGTTCCGTTTGGGTTAATAACGTTCCACAGAGGGCAGGACCTACCTCAATTCGTTCCGGCTCCCCACTGCGTACAGGTACTGACCCAGAACTCCAAGCACAAAATGTTCTCTGCAAGCCTTCATTGGGGCAATCTCTGTCCACCGGTTTCCTTTCAGGTCATACTGACAGGCGGTCCTTACGGGACATGTCCTTCCAGTGGCGTGCTCAACTTCACCACCCACAACAAACAGGAAGATCCCCATCACAGCCACGCAATGGTGGTTGCATCCTGTAGGCATGGGGGCCAGCTCACTCCAGTTTGACCTACCTACCACATGTACATGCTGCTGGATTGAAGTACCACAGCTTTCTGACCCTGCTCACCTCCTGCTTCTGCCTGCCAGCTATGGAGAGTGTGAGAGACTGGAAGCGAGGCTTGGTACGGGCTGACTGGTGAAGGGGATGGGCAAAGGTGGTATGGTGCTAATCCAGTGCCTCCTCCACCAGGGCGGCAGCAGTGGGACTAGACTGGACCAGAGGGTGGCTACAGGCTAGGTGGTGCAATGTGGAGATGTTCATCAGGCCATAGCAGATGTGCTGAATTAGATCCTCCGTGTACTGGTAGCGTCAGTCATGTTCCAGCCAGAGAACAGCAGCCAACTAGAAAACAGAAGAGAAGGATCAGTGAGGATCAAAGAAAGGGAAGACAACAAATGGAAGGATGAAATAAGGAAGGAATACAACTTAAGATCTCAAAGGACACTTGGTGGAGCAAACACCTCTGGCAGATCCTCCATAATCCCCATTAATTTTATTAAAGAGTAAGTCATTTATAATCCTCAGTTGACTCAAGTGGACCATCCTTGTCCAACAGCAGTGGATCATTTTCTGGATGTGGACCCTACAGATAGACAGTCATGGAGGAAGGGCAGTGTTTTGTGGCAGTGGCAGGTAGTCTCGGCACTTCCAGTGGCAACTGCAGCTCTTGCCACTTGTCACAGCAACTTTAGCTATTTTGGCAGTTGCCAGTGGGTTGCCATTGTTTTTACTAATTACCATGGCATAGTAGGTTGTGAGTATGTGCTTCTGAACGAGCTGCCACGTATTGGACTCTCGTGCACCTAGTTCCCACCCAGTCAGTATAAGCTGCTGCATTTTGTGCTGCCTTTTTGTGACACTTAATGCTCTTTTTTCTGACTTTATATTTTTTTATATTTATATTTCCATTTGACCTTAGTGTTAATGTTAAGTGTTACCTGTTACGGTTAGAGAGAAATGCAGTTTTGATTCTCTGTATGTGGCAAACATGCGGAAGAAGGATCCTCTGGTCTCTAGCTCAATGCTTAGCCACTGACTAGACCATCACCTCCCCCTAAATTCACTGTTCATTCTTTGGTGGGACCAGGGCTTCAGGCAATAGTGAGTGTAAGTCTGCATCTCACTATCAAATATGAGAGTGACTGGGGCACGTTTGTTTAAGATATTTGTTATTTTAGGTCTGTGTGCCGAATAAATTCATTCATTCATAATATACAAGGTCTATTAGAAAAGTATCCTACCTTTTTATTTAAAAAAAAAAAAAACTATATGGATTTGATTCATATGTTTTTACGTCAACCAAGCTTGAACCTTCGTGCGCATGCGTGAGTTTTTCCACGCCTGTCAGTGACGTCATTCGCCTGTGAGCACGCCTTGTGGGAGGAGTGGTCCAGCCCCCTCGTCGGATTTTAATTGTCTGAGAAGTTGCTGAGAGACTGGCACTGTTTCATCAAAATTTTTTCCAAAACTGTGAGGCACATCCGAGTGGACACCATTCAACAAATTAAGCTGGTTTTCGGTGAAAATTTTAACGACTGATGAGAGATTTTGGATTGTTTCTATCGCTGTAAGGACTTCCCACGGAGCGGGACATCGCGCAGCGCTCTGAGGCGACGTCGTCATCCTGTTTCAAGCTGAAAACCTCCAAATTTAAGCCTCTGTAGACCCAGGACGTCGTGAGAGAACAGAACTTTCAGAAGAGGTCGGGATCAGCAGTTTATCTGGACATTCCACTGTTAAAGGAGATTTTTTTTTTAATGAAAGACGTGCGGATGGATTGGTGCGTCGGTTCGCACCTCCGTGTTGATAACCATTTGTAAAATCCAGGCAGCTTTTGGTGGATTCAGTTGAGTGAGTATCTGAGAAATTGTTTAACAGCAGGGCATGTTCCAACTTGTCCTTAAGGCTTCCAACGGAGGTGTTTTTCCCGTGGCGGGTGTGCTGCGCCGGCTGCAAGCCGACGCACCAATCCGTCCGCATGTCTGTCATTAAAAAAATCTCCTTTAACAGTGGAATGTCCGGATAAACTGGTGATCCCGACCTCTTCTGAAAGTTCTCTGTTCTCTCACGACGTCCTGGAGGTTTTCAGCTTGAAACAGGATGATGACGTCGCCTCGGAGCGCTGCGCGACATCCCGCTCCATGGGAAGTCCTTACAGCGATAGAAACAATCCAAAATCTCTCATCAGCCGTTAAAATTTTCACAAAAAACCAGCTGAATTTCTCGAATGGTGTCCACTTCGATGTGCCTCACAGTTTTTGAGCAAAGCGCCAGTCTCTTAGCAACTTCTCAGACAAAGGAATTCCGACGAGCGGGCTGGACCTCCCACAAGGCGTGCTCACAGGCGAATGACGTCACCGACAGGCGTGAAAAAAGTCTTGCATGCCCACGAGGGTTCAAGCTTGGCTGATGTAATCACACGTGATTCAAATCCATATGGTTTTTTAAAAAAAATAATAAGATCGGATACTTTTCTAATAGACCTCGTACATTATACTGTTGTAAAGTGCTATAGAAATAAAACTTGATTGATACATTAAATGGGGTTTTCAGTGTTAAATTAAAAAAAAACTATAATCTAGATCAGATCCTGATCCAACTTTGTCAGTTAATAAAGGACACCATTCCACATAACGCTCTCAAATACAACCCCTGGCAAAAATTATGGAATCACCGGCCTCGGAGGATGTTCATTCAGTTGTTTAATTTTGTAGAAAAAAAGCAGATCACAGACATGACACAAAACTAAAGTCATTTCAAATGGCAACTTTCTGGCTTTAAGAAACACTATAAGAAATCAAGAAAAAAAAATTGTGGCAGACAGTAACGGTTACTTTTTTAGACCAAGCAGAGGGAAAAAATAGGGACTCACTCAATTCTGAGGAATAAATTATGGAATCACCCTGTAAATGTTCATCCCCAAAACTAACACCTGCATCAAATCAGATCTGCTCGTTAGTCTGCATCTAAAAAGGAGTGATCACACCTTGGAGAGCTGTTGCACCAAGTGGACTGACATGAATCATGGCTCCAACACGAGAGATGTCAATTGAAACAAAGGAGAGGATTATCAAACTCTTAAAAGAGGGTAAATCATCACGCAATGTTGCAAAAGATGTTGGTTGTTCAGTCAGCTGTGTCTAAACTCTGGACCAAATACAAACATGGGAAGGTTGTTAAAGGCAAACATACTGGTAGACCAAGGAAGACATCAAAGCGTCAAGACAGAAAACTTAAAGCAATATGTCTCAAAAATCGAAAATGCACAACAAATGAGGAACGAATGGAAGGAAACTGGAGTCAACGTCTGTGACCGAACTGTAAGAAACTGCCTAAAGGAAATGGGATTTACATACAGAAAAGCTAAACAAAAGCCATCATTAACACCTAAACAGAAAAAAACAAGGTTACAATGGGCTAAGGAAAAGCAATTGTGGACTGTGGATGACTGGATGAAAGTCATATTCAGTGATGAATCTGCATTGGGCAAGGTGATGATGTTGGAACTTTTACTTGGTGCCATTCCAATGAGATTTATAAAGATGACTGCCTGAAGAGAACATGTAAATTTCCACAGTCATTGATGATATGGGGCTGCATGTCAGGTAAAGGCACTGGGGAGATGGCTGTCATTACATCATCAATAAATGCACAAGTTTACGTTGATATTTTGGACACGTTTCTTATCCCATCAATTGAAAGGAAGAAGAAAATGGTCCATGACAAGGCTCCAACCTGCAAAGCTGATCTGGCAACAGCAATCAGAGAAAGTTGGAGCCAGATTGATGAGGAGTACTGTTTGTCACTCATTAAGTCCATGCCTCAGAGACTGCAAGCTGTTAGAAAAGCCAGAGGTGGTGCAACAAAATACTAGTGATGTGTTGGAGCGTTCTTTTGTTTTTTATGATTCCATCATTTATTCCTCAGAATTGAGTGATTCCATATTTTTTTTCCTCTGCTTGGTCTAAAAAAGTAACCGTTACTGACTGCCACAATTTTTTTTCCTGATTTCTTATAGTGTTTCTTAAAGCCAGAAAGTTGCCATTTGAAATGACTTTAGTTTTGTGTCATGTCTGTGATCTGAGTTTTTTCTACAAAATTAAACAACTGAATGAACATCCTCTGAGGCTGGTGAGTCCGTCATTTTTGCCAGGGATTGTATGAAAGACATTGGATCTTTTTTGTCAGTTTTGAATTTTTAAAAATTTGTTCTTTTTCCAATATTCCAAGATTTTTCCTGACTTTGACCTATGACCTTGAATCAGTTCTTGCCTATCAGGATATGAATCTTCAGTAAAAAAAAAAAAAAAAAAAAAATCAGAACGATATATGAAAAACTGTGGTCTCACAGCTGTTCACAAACAAACGGGAGAAAGCACAACCTCCACCCAGCGTCGTAGGCAGAGGTAAAAAATATCTGTACATTTGGTGAAGATCATATTGAAACCATTGACCATGTATTTTTTTTTCTCATGTGAAAAACTTAATTGTTTCTGGGTTGATATTCAAAAATACTGCCCGGTCTCTGTGTTGACCCTTGTTTGATAAAAATGAGGGTTCATTACTTTAATTAAAATTTATTTGTTAATAAGACAGCTTGCATAATGATTTTTTTTTTCTTTTTAATCTCTTGGTTCTGTGTCTGAATCAAACCCAACATTTAATAGAATTTATTTGAGGAGCCACTTGACCGTTTCACCGAATTCTGAAAATCACTGACATTGACACGCTGTGTCTCACGGGTTTTTACATATCCTGAATCTGCCAAATCAAGTTTATTAGTTTCTATTTCCATGTTTCCATGTGCGGTTCAGTAGTTTTTCAGTCGTCCTGTTAACAATCTTCTGAACAGAGCAAGACAAAAACACACCTGTCATATTCGTGGATTCTGAATTAATGGGTTTCTGAAAAATGTCTGTTATACGCAGCTCCTCCAGCTCCCAGGACACAAGACCATTCTGAGAAGAGCTGAGCCAGCTGTGGTACGGCACCGGAGGAATTAAAGTAGATGTCGAGAAGAGAAAACAATCGAGTTAATCAGAATTATTATTCTAGCACCTACAGGCCAGCGTGGAAAGACTGAAGCAATGTGACCATCCACACACACATACACACACACACACACACACTTCATAATCAGGAGAATTTAATATACACACTGTGACTGTAAATATCCACAGGCGCAAGTTGCAAAGAAGGGATTTAATTGAACTTTAGACTGGTGGAAGGTTATTTAGCTGCAAGAAGCCAGTGTGTGTGAGAGGACTGATACCGTAGTGCAGAACACTGTGGTCCAAGATGACTGTGGACAGTCGGGACGCTGACTTTCTGTATGATCCAATAAAACCAGTGGAGCCGTTTGATTTTGGCACAACAGAGTTTGGATACATACATAAAACATTTCATATTTATGTTATAATCCAAGTTCGATGTTCCTTCATCCCTTGTCATCCACAACAACAACCAAAAAATAACTCCACAGGATCCTCTGAATTCAGTGAAACATTTTACTTCAAAAATTAAAACAAAACACTAATTGGTACAAAGTTGTCCACAAAAAGACAACTCCACTCCACGCTGCCTGACTAAAAGATGGACCAGACACACCTAAGTAAAAGTGCACAACCACTTAAAGCCACAAGGGGCACTACAAAAATACCACACACGACAAAGAAGAGGAGGAAAACGTTGCCACGAACAGTGGGAGAAGAAGAAAACTAGAAGGGTGGAAATGAGAGTGGGGACTTTGAATGTTGGTAGTATGACTGGTAAAGGGAGAGAGCTGGCTGATATGATGGAGAGGAGAAAGGTAGACATATTGTGTGTGCAAGAGACCAAGTGGAAGGGAAGTAAGAGCAGGAGCATCGGCGGTGGGTACAAGTTGTTGTACCATGGTGAGGACAGGAAGAGAAATGGTGTTGAGGTCATTTTAAAGGAAGAGTATGTTAAAAGTGTGTTGGAGGTTAAGAGAGTGTCTGACAGGGTGATGAGTGTGAAGTTGGAAATTGAAGGGGTGATGATGAATATCATCAGTACATATGCCCCACAGGTAGGTTGTGAGATGGAGAAAGAAGATTTCTGGAGTGTGTTAGATGAGGTGGTGGAGAGTGTGTCCAAGCATGAAAGAGTGGTGATAGGAGCAGACTTCAATGGGCATGTTGGTGAAGGGAACAGAGGTGATGAGGAAGTAATGGGTAGATATGGTATCAAGGATGGGAATGGGGAAGGACAGATGGTAGTTCATGTGGCAAAAAGGATGGAAATGGCTGTGGTGAACACCTACATTAAGAAAAGGGAGGAGCACAGGGTAAGATATAAGAGTGGAGGAAGGTGCACACAGGTGGATTACATTCTTTATAGGAGATGCAAGCTAAAAGGCTGCTGCAAAGGTCTGATCATTGAATCGCAAACCTCGTGGACTTGGTCTTCGGAGTGAGATTGCATCAGAATTTTGGCTCTCTGTTGGGACTGTTTACACAGACTGCTACCTGCTGCTTTGGACTTGAACTAACAGTCTTTTTCAAGACTTTTTTACTTTTTTACCTTTTTACTTTTTTTTTTACTTTTTTACTGTGCTCCAACGCCTAAGGAAGACCTCTAATGGTCGAAACATCGCGACGGAGCACTTTTATCAGCTAACTTTCATCAGCGTTGGCAAGGTAGCTAGCTTGCTAACGCTTTCGTTTTTATTTATTTTTTTTTTTAGCACTGTTGTCGTGCGTTATCTGTGCTGCTCCACAGCGTGTTTAGTCGATTTTTATTTTATTTTAGCACCGTTGTCGTGCGTTCGCTGTTGTCGTGCGTTGCCTGTGCTGCTTCATGGCCTGTTTGGTGCCTTGATTGGGGCACTCCTTCTGCTGAATCACCTCTAAATTATTTACACATTATTCACTTTGTGTGTTTTTAGGAATCCGATAGGTTGCGTAGCTACTAGCTCTTAGCCGATTTAGCATGGCGGCTTCTCCTGTCTCTCCCGTACTTTTCTGCTCTGGGTGTGAAATGTTTAGTTATTCCTCGGCCTCCTTTAGCAGTAACGGTACTTGTAATAAGTGCAGCTTATTCGTAGCTTTGGAGGCCAGGCTGGGCGAATTGGAGACTCGGCTCCGCACCGTGGAAAATTCTACAGCTAGCCAGGCCCCTGTAGTCGGTGCGGACCAAGGTAGCTTAGCCGCCGTTAGTTCCCCCCTGGCAGATCCCGGGCAGTCGGGAAAGCAGGCTGACTGGGTGACTGTGAGGAGGAAGCGTAGCCCTAAACAGAAGCCCCGTGTACACCGTCAACCCGTTCACATCTCTAACCGTTTTTCCCCACTCGACGATACACTCGCCGAGGATCAAACTCTGGTTATTGGCGACTCTGTTTTGAGAAATGTGAAGTTAGCGACACCAGCAACCATTGTCAATTGTCTTCCGGGGGCCAGAGCAGGCGACATCGAAGGACATTTGAAATTGCTGGCTAAGGCTAAGCGTAAATTTGGTAAGATTGTAATTCACGTCGGCAGTAATGACACTCGGTTACGCCAATCGGAGGTCACTAAAATTAACATTAAATCGGTGTGTAACTTTGCAAAAACAATGTCGGACTCTGTTGTTTTCTCTGGGCCCCTCCCCAATCAGACCGGGAGTGACATGTTTAGCCGCATGTTCTCCTTGAATTGCTGGCTGTCTGAGTGGTGTCCAAAAAATGAGGTGGGCTTCATTGTTAATTGGCAAAGCTTCTGGGGAAAACCTGGTCTTGTTAGGAGAGACGGCATCCATCCCACTTTAGATGGAGCAACTCTCATTTCTAGAAATCTGGCCAATTTTCTTGGATCCTCCAAACTGTGACTGTCCAGCGTTGGGACCAGGAGGCAGAGCTGTGGTCTTATACACCTCTCTGCAGCTTCTCTCCCCCTGCCATCCCCTCATTACCCCATCCCCGTAGAGACGGTGCCTGCTCCCAGACCACCAATAACCAGCAAAAATCTATTTAAGCATAAAAATTCAAAAAGAAAAAATAATATAGCACCTTCAACTACACCACAGACTAAAACAGTTAAATGTGGTCTATTAAACATTAGGTCTCTCTCTTCTAAGTCCCTGTTGGTAAATGATATAATAATTGATCAACGTATTGATTTATTCTGCCTAACAGAAACCTGGTTACAGCAGGATGAATATGTTAGTTTAAATGAGTCAACACCCCCGAGTCACACTAACTGTCAGAATGCTCGTAGCACGGGCCGGGGCGGAGGATTAGCAGCAATCTTCCATTCCAGCTTATTAATTAATCAAAAACCTAGACAGAGCTTTAATTCATTTGAAAGCTTGTCTCTTAGTCTTGTCCATCCAAATTGGAAGTCCCACAAACCAGTTTTATTTATTATCTATCGTCCACCTGGTCGTTACTGTGAGTTTCTCTGTGAATTTTCAGACCTTTTGTCTGACTTAGTGCTTAGCTCAGATAAGATCATTATAGTGGGCGATTTTAACATCCACACAGATGCTGAGAATGACAGCCTCAACACTGCATTTAATCTATTATTAGACTCTATCGGCTTTGCTCAAAAAGTAAATGAGTCCACCCACCACTTTAATCATATCTTAGATCTTGTTCTGACTTATGGTATGGAAATAGAAGACTTAACAGTATTCCCTGAAAACTCCCTTTTGTCTGATCATTTTTTAATAACATTTACATTTACCCTGATGGACTACCCTGCAGTGGGGAATAAGTTTCATTACACTAGAAGTCTTTCAGAAAGCGCTGTAACTAGGTTTAAGGATATGATTCCTTCTTTATGTTCTCTAATGTCATATACCAACACAGAGCAGAGTAGCTACCTAAACTCTGTAAGGGAGTTAGAGTATCTCGTCAATAGTTTTACATCCTCTTTGAAGACAACTTTGGATGCTGTAGCTCCTCTGAAAAAGAGAGCTTTAAATCAGAAGTGTCTGACTCCGTGGTATAACTCACAAACTCGTAGCTTAAAGCAGATAACCCGTAAGTTGGAGAGGAAATGGCGTCTCACTAATTTAGAAGATCTTCACTTAGCCTGGAAAAAGAGTTTGTTGCTCTATAAAAAAGCCCTCCGTAAAGCTAGGACATCTTTCTACTCATCACTAATTGAAGAAAATAAGAATAACCCCAGGTTTCTTTTCAGCACTGTAGCCAGGCTGACAAAGAGTCAGAGCTCTATTGAGCTGAGTATTCCATTAACTTTAACTAGTAATGACTTCATGACTTTCTTTGCTAACAAAATTTTGACTATTAGAGAAAAAATTACTCATAACCATCCCAAAGATGTATCGTTATCTTTGGCTGCTTTCAGTGATGCCGGTATTTGGTTAGACTCTTTCTCTCCGATTGTTCTGTGTGAGTTATTTTCATTAGTTACTTCATCCAAACCATCAACATGTTTATTAGACCCCATTCCTGCCAGGCTGCTCAAGGAAGTCCTACCATTATTTAATGCTTCAATCTTAAATATGATCAATCTATCTTTGTTAGTTGGTTATGTACCACAGGCCTTTAAGGTGGCAGTAATTAAACCATTGCTTAAAAAGCCATCACTTGACCCAGCTATCTTAGCTAATTATAGGCCAATCTCCAACCTTCCTTTTCTCTCAAAGATTCTTGAGAGGGTAGTTGTAAAACAGCTAACTGATCACCTGCAGAGGAATGGTCTATTTGAAGAGTTTGTCAGGTTTTAGAATTCATCATAGTACAGAAACAGCATTAGTGAAGGTTACAAATTATGTTCTTATGGCTTCGGACAGTGGACTTATCTCTGTGCTTGTTCTGTTGGACCTCAGTGCTGCTTTTGATACTGTTGACCATAAAATTTTATTACAGAGATTAGAGCATGTCATAAAAGGCACTGCGCTGCGGTGGTTTGAATCATATTTGTCTAATAGATTACAGTTTGTTCATGTAAATGGGGAATCTTCTTCACAGACTAAAGTTAATTATGGAGTTCCACAAGGTTCTGTGCTAGGACCAATTTTATTCACTTTATACATGCTTCCCTTAGGCAGTATTATTACAGTATTGCTTAAATTTTCATTGTTACGCAGATGATACCCAGCTTTATCTATCCATGAAGCCAGAGGATACACACCAATTAGCTAAACTGCAGGATTGTCTTACAGACATAAAGACATGGATGACCTCTAATTTCCTGCTTTTAAACTCAGATAAAACTGAAGTTATTGTACTTGGCCCCACAAATCTTAGAAGCATGGTGTCTAACCAGATCGTTACTCTGGATGGCATTTCCCTGATCTCTAGTAATACTGTGAGAAATCTTGGAGTCATTTTTGATCAGGATATGTCATTCAAAGCGCATATTAAACAAATATGTAGGACTGCCTTTTTGCATTTACGCAATATCTCTAAAATCAGAAAGGTCTTGTCTCAGAGTGATGCTGAAAAACTAATTCATGCATTTATTTTCTCTAGGCTGGACTATTGTAATTCATTATTATCAGGTTGTCCTAAAAGTTCCCTAAAAAGCCTTCAGTTGGTTCAGAATGCTGCAGCTAGAGTACTGACGGGGACTAGCAGGAGAGAGCATATCTCACCCGTGTTGGCCTCTCTTCATTGGCTTCCTGTTAATTCTAGAATAGAATTTAAAATTCTTCTTCTTACTTATAAGGTTTTGAATAATCAGGTCCCATCTTATCTTAGGGACCTCGTAGTACCATATTACCCCATTAGAGCGCTTCGCTCTCAGACTGCGGGCTTACTTGTAGTTCCTAGGGTTTGTAAGAGTAGAATGGGAGGCAGAGCCTTCAGCTTTCAGGCTCCTCTCCTGTGGAACCAGCTCCCAATTCAGATCAGGGCGACAGATACCCTCTCTACTTTTAAGATTAGGCTTAAAACTTTCCTTTTCGCTAAGGCTTATAGTTAGGGCTGGATCGGGTGACCCTGAACCATCCCTTAGTTATGCTGCTTTAGACGTAGATTGTGGGGGGGTTTCCCATGATGCACTGTTTCTTTCTCTTTTTGCTCCGTATGCATCACTCTGCATTTAATCATTAGTGATCGATCTCTGCCCCCCTTCACGGCATGTCTTTTTCCTGTTTTTTTCCCTCAGCCCCAACCAGTCTCAGCAGAAGACTGCCCCTCCCTGAGCCTGGTTCTGCTGGAGGTTTCTTCCTGTTAAAAGGGAGTTTTTCCTTCCCACTGTGGCCAAGTGCTTGCTCATAGGGGGTCGTTTTGACCGTTGGGGTTTTTCATAATTATTGTATGGCCTTGCCTTACAATATGGAGCGCCTTGGGGCAACTGTTTGTTGTGATTTGGCGCTATATAAGAAAAAAGTTGATTGATTGATTGATTAAAAGAAATCAGACTGTAAGGTGGTGGCAGGAGAGAGTGTCACTAGACAGCATAGGATGGTTGTTTGTAGGATGACTTTAGAGATAAAGAAGAAGAAGAGAGTGAGAGCTCAACAAAGGATCAGATGGTGGAAGCTGAAGGAGGAAGACTGTTGTGTGAAATTTAGTGAGCAGGTGAGAGAAGCACTGGTTGGAGGGGAAGCAATTTTGGACAACTGGAAACGTACTGCAGATGTGGTGAGGGAGACAGCTAGGGCAGTACTGGGTATGACATCTGGACAGTGGAAGGAAGACAAGGAGACTTGGTGGTGGAATGAAGAGGTCCAGGAAAGCATAAGGAGAAAGAGGTTGGTGAAAAAGTTTTGGGATAGTCGGAGAGATGAAGAAAGTAGACAGGAGTACAAGGAGATGCAGCGTAAGGCGAGAAGAGAAGTGGCAAAAGCAAAGGAAAAGGCATATTGCGAGCTGTACAAGAAGTTGAATAGTAAGGAAGGAGAAAAGGACTTGTAAAGATTGGCCAGACAAAGGGACAGAGCTGGAAAGGATGTGCATCAGGTTAGGGTGGTAAAAGATGCACATGGTAATGTGCTGACAAGTGAGGAGTGTGTGCTGAGAAGGTGGAGGGAATATTTTGAAGAGTTGATGAATAAAGAAAATGAGCGAGAGAAAAGGCTTGATGATGTGGTGAGAGTAAGTCAGGAAGTACAAGAGATTAGCAAGGAATAAGTGAGGGCTGCTATGAAGAGGATGAAGAGTGGAAAGGCAGTTGGTCCAGATGACATTCCAATGGAGGCATGGAAATGTCTAGGAGAGATGGCAGTAGAGTTTCTAACCAGATTGTTTAATAAAATCTGGGAAAGTGAGAGGATGCCTGAGGAGTGGAGACGAAGTGTGCTGGTTCCTATTTTCAAGAACAAGGGTGATGTGCAGAGCTGCAGTAACTACAGAGGCATAAAGCTGATCAGCCACAGCATGAAGTTATGGGAAAAAGTAGTAGAAGCTAGGCTTAGAAAACAGGTGAAGATCTGTGAGCAGCAATATGGTTTCATGCCAAGAAAGAGCACTACAGATGCAATGTTTGCTCTGAGAATACTGTTGAAGTACAGAGAAGGACAGAAAGAGTTACATTGTGTGTTTGTGGACTTAGAAAAAGCTTATGATAGGGTGCCAAGAGAAGAGTTGTGGTATTGTATGAGGAAGTCTGGAGTGGCAGAGAAGTATGTTAGGGTAGTGCAGGACATGTACAAGAATAGTGTGACAGCGGTGAGATGCGCAGTCGGAATGACAGACTCATTCAAGGTGGAGGTGGGATTACACCAAGGATCAGCTCTGAGTCCTTTCTTGTTTGCAGTGGTGATGGACAGGTTGCCAGATGAGATCAGACAGGAGTCCCCATGGACTATGATGTTTGCAGATGACATTGTGATCTGTAGTGAGAGTAGAGAGCAAGTTGAGTTTAGTCTGGAGAAGTGGAGATATGCTTTGGAGAGAAGGGGAATGAAAGTCAGTAGAAGCAAGACTGAGTCCATGTGTGTGAATGAGAGGGAGCCCAGTGGAATAGTGCAGTTACAAGGAGTAGAAGTGGTGAAAGTAGATGAGTTTAAATATTTGGGGTCAACTGTCCAAAGTAATGGAGAGTGTGGTAGAGAGGTGAAGAAGAGAGTGCAGGCAGGGTGGAGTGGGTGGAGAAAGGTGGCAGGAGTGATTTGTGACCGAAGAATATCAGCAAGAGTGAAGGAGAAAGTTTACAAAACAGTAGTGAGACCAGCTATGTTGTATGGTTTAGAGACGGTGGCACTAACAAAAAGACAGGAGGCAGAGCTGGAGGTGGCAGAGCTGAAGATGTTGAGATTCTCTTTGGGAGTGACAAGAATGGACAAGATTAGGAATGAACATATCAGAGGGACAGCTCAGGTGGGACGGTTTGGAGACAAAGTCAGAGAGGCGAGATTGAGATGGTTTGGACATGTGCAGAGGAGGGACCCAGGGTATATAGGAAGAAGGATGCTGAGGATGGAGCCACCAGGCAGGAGGAGAAGAGGGAGACCAAAGAGGAGGTTTATGGATGTGCTGAGAGAGGACATGCAGGTGGTTGGTGTGACAGAGGAAGATACAGAGGACAGGGTGAGATGGAAACGATTGATCTGCTGTGGCGACCCCTAACGGGAACAGCCGAAAGAAGAAGAAGAAGAAGAAGGAATACAGATCAACTCTCAAGCAATACAAATTATCCACACACATTTTAAGTGCAACGAATTAAATATTCCTCAATTACGTGCTGTCAATACTGCAAATAGTCCTTATTTAACAGAGTAAACATAAATAGCCATGAACTTCAATTATTGTCCAAATATTGCTGAACTAAAATTACATTTAGGCTCCAACAAAAAGTTGTGATACATACAGTATGTTAAATACAGTACTTTTTAATTCATAAAGGAGTTTGTTTGCAAAACATAACTCAAAAAGACAGATTGTAATTAAATGTGTTAAATATGTAGAGATGTAAGTTGTAAGCGCCTTGGGGCAACTATTTGTTGTGATTTGGCGCTATATAAATAAAATTAATTTGATTTGATTTGATGTTCAGTTATCCCCACATATTGTACGTGTGTCTCTGTACTCAGAGACACCTGGGAAGAGTTAAAGGACTCATGAAGTGTTTGGTAATGGTGAGGATGAAGGACAAGTGGTTTATGTCCTGATGCTTCCTGTCTTACTGTATGGTTGAGAAACCTGGACACTAACCAGTAACTGTCAACACAGGTGAGATGTACATAATCTCATGTTTTAATTTATTTATTGTAATTGTTTGCTGTGTGTTTGAGGACTACAGATGGAAAGTAGCTTTTAGCTAAATCTGGCATATTTACACTAAGGCATGAAAATGTACAAAGTGTTCATTAATGTGCATTGTCCTCATCAAATAAACAATAAGTAAATAAAATAAATAAGACACCAACTGGATGTCTTTGCTACCAGGTCTCTTTGGAGGATCCTTTGGTACAGCAGGAATGTGTCCAGCGAGCAGTGACTTAGGGAGCCTGAGATGAGGGGCATCACTTTCCTTGTAAGGGAACGCCATCTACAACATTTTGGCCACATGGCTCGTTTCTCTGAGCGTCATCCAGCACCGAGGCGCCTCGGTGCGGAGAACCCGGGGTGACGGCCACATGCCCCCTGACTGCAGCAGTGATCATCAATCAGCATTTGTTTATCCAAAACCTTTCCCATATTTTATCACACTTTTGGTCAGCGACTGGAGGAGGGGTTGCACCTCCACCACCCAAACAAAAGGTAACGCAGGTAAAACCATTTTTCTTTCATCTGCTTCCACTCCATTTTAAAGGTGTGAATCTGCAAGTCAGAACTCTCTTATGTCAGTGCCTCGCTCCACCTTTTCTCTTTTGCACCTCCCACCCCACTCGCCGCTCTCCTCACATCTATGAAGTGACAGTGTGTGTTTATGCATGCATGCACTTTGCACGTGCACAATCCTGCAGCCGACTGTGAAGGTCACGCTGCATCACACAACTTCCTCAAGGCACAGAATAAATCAGCTCCTTCCCCTCTGCGTGCGTGTGTGTGACTGAGAGAGAGCCAGAGAGCAGCATCAGAGAGGCAAAGGATGGTGAGAAAGAAGAGCAAGTGAGGGGAAAAAAACAAAGAAAATGTGATTTCCAGAGTGTGAGAGACGCAAAGAAAACTCTGAGCGACGGTGATTGACAGCCCGGCGATAGCCGTCCAGTTTTGGTGTGCCCACTCCTCTTTGCCCCCACCCCTTTTGGACAGCAGCGCCCGCTTGCCATTTACTTCCGTCTGATGCCAAAATTAACCTTGTGGGCGAAGTGAAGGAGGCCCAAAGCAGCCTAATCAGAGGCTGATTACGGCGGCGGCGGCTGGCTAAGGGGTCGGGGTAATTGTGCCATCAGAGGCCTGATTGTTTTCAATCAGACGGGCGGCCGAGTGACAGCTGGGGGATTGGGGCCCTGATGGAACCATGGTGGGCCTAATCACAGCAGAGAAGGAGAGAACAGGGGAGGGGGGGCTGATTGGTGCAAATGAACAGTCAAACAGCAGTCTCACCGTGCACCGTCCCTTCACTCCGTGCACGCTCCATCACGTGTATGAATCATGCATTCATTATGACCAGAAGGGCATGCATTAGAGTGCATACCTCCAAACAGTCCAACTTGCACCGTGTGTGACCTTTTTGGTCACACATATCACTGTGGAATTGTCTTGTGTATCAGTTTTTGTTATTGTCGAGTTTTTGTGCCAAAATAAATAAGTTCAAGTTCAAAAGTTCATGTCTCATCAAAGTTGCTTTCACGAACACGAAAAGTGAGACGACTGTAAATTCTTTCAGCGTCTCCCTTTGCTTGAAGTCGCCAGCAGATCAGCTGTGATTAAATGCTGGATGCCACTTTACATGGAGAATAGACAGGTTTGGTCTTGTGCCATGAAGCTTTTGTTTTGAAAGTGTATTCAATGCTTGACCACTACACTGCCCTGGTGAAATGACCACTTCTACTACTATTACTACTGCTACTACTACTCTATTTTCTATTAAAGCAAAAAATACTTTACCATTTTTTTTTATTAAAAAGTGAATCTTTTGTTTGTTTTTTAAGTCTTTTTCAGCATTTTTATATCACTGTAATTAAATATATTTGAAAAATCCGATGGATCAGGTCTGGGAGGATCCACTGGTGCTTCAGTTGCTGTATCCACCTCACTGCGGAGCTGCCTTGAGTCCTGAATGGCAAAGATCTAGGTAGATTCCATTCCCAGCTGCTGTAGCCAGGTGTAAAATGGGCATAGCCCATGTCAGGCTGAGCGAAGGGAGGCAAGGCACAGGCAGAAGCTGGACACAAATGCAGGCTCTCAAACTGGATGTCTGAGTAAAAATGCTGGTCTTTATTACAAGCAGAGGTTCGGTAACAGGAAGGCAGTCCGCGGAGCAAAAGTACCAGGCGGGGGCGAGACAGAGGACGTGGTCAAAAACAAGCAGGGTCAGTACACGAGCAAACTGGATTTTTAGAGCTGAGGCAAAAACAGGATCCGGTAAACAGAGCAGAATCAAAACACGGCTCGAGCAAAAACAGGATGAGACGAAGCACTGGTTAGTGATGGACATCATCAACAAACGAGCAATGAGGGAGTGAACAGACAGTTTAAATAAGGAAGACAGTGACGGGAAAACAAGGTGCACGTGAAGACGAAGGATCTGGAGTGGGGGGCGTGGCTGACAGATGAGGAACAGGTGCAGGAGAGTGAAGGAGGAAGACGCAATGCAGACGAATCAGAAGACCTACGTGACTGGAAAATTACCAGAGGAAAATGAGACGTGCTAAAATGTGAGCAAAACAAAAGGGGAAAAAACTAGGAAATAATGTGACTAATCAAAGTGGAAAACCAGGAGATCAATAATAATAAAACTGGAACAGAACTGACACTGAATAAAATATAGAAATAAATACAATGAGAATACAAAATAACTAAAACAGAGAATACAATAAATCACAAACAGAACCTAATCAGATATGAAACAAAGATAAACAATAAGCAAAACCTGAGACTAAAGCATAATGTAAAGAATGTGAAACACTAAAACCAATAGATACATGACAAATAAAATAAAAGATAACCAAGAATGACACTAGTGACTCAAGAATACCGAAAGAAAAGCAATAAATGACTAAACTGAAAATGCAATACATGAGAACCAAGAATACAATAAAGAACCAAAACCCGGGACACAGAATACTACATGAACATGAATAATCAGAACCAGACAAGAATGAAAACAAAGTCAAGAATGGGCTAAACTGAAGGAAAAAAAAGGGGACGAAGACAGGAACCCAAACAGGACAGAAGCATGACACCCCTGGTCTTTACCAGTTGATGGATTCCACAACACTGAGGCACCTACATGCTGGATGATACCCAGAGAAACTCGTGTTGTAGCCGACACTCCCTCACAATGTAAATGATACTCTTCTTTATCTCCCTAAGTACCTGCTTGTTTGGCACAAGCTCCCTCCAGCAGTGCTCATCGACCCTTGGAGCCAAAGACATCATGTCATTGTCTTAGGTCACTAGGTAGCATCCAAGTCTCACAAACATACTGTAAAACAGGGACCACCAGGACCCTAAAGATTTGGACTTTCAAGATATCAGGATCACCAAACACCTA
This sequence comes from Thalassophryne amazonica, assembly GCF_902500255.1. Taxonomy (NCBI): domain Eukaryota; kingdom Metazoa; phylum Chordata; class Actinopteri; order Batrachoidiformes; family Batrachoididae; genus Thalassophryne; species Thalassophryne amazonica. The sequence goes on from NC_047109.1 coordinate 122,223,053, forward strand.
TGACTCCTTATGTTCTTATCAGGTGTCTCTCGAGCTCAAAGACTGAGGACCCAGAGACATAAATGTCACTGCAGAAATACAAGTTTGACATTTACAACCTTGAAATATTTAGGTTTTTTGTTTTTCTAAAATTCACAGAAAATGAAATCATCTTTAACTTCCACATCCTGACACAAGAGGGCGGAGTTTTACTGCTGTCATTTATTTGTGATGTCATGAAACGAAGATCCTAAATTAATTTAGATCAATACTGAAATGTGCCCTGTGACAGACTGTTGTCCTGTCAAAGATGAACCCGGACTCACGCCCTATGACAGTTGGGATAGGCTCCAGCCCACCGAACCCCCCGACCCTGAATTGGAGCAAAATGTATTCAGTTCATCAAAATCTGTTACCCAATATTTGCAACTGAAAGGCGATCACGTAACCTCTAAACTATCCTCTCAGGCAAATCATATATTCAATTTTGCAAAAACATCATTTAAAAAATTCCTTCACGCCAGATTGCCTCTTTTGCTCGTACCCATGCACACATATCCAGTACCTTCCATATCTCATTTTCACTGAGGGAGGTGAGGCGGTTGCTCTTCAGCACCTCCCTGAGGAGGCGGTAGGGGAGCTACAGGCCCTCGTCCTGCTGGTTCTGGCTCAGCTCAGAGAACTGCTCCATCAGGAAGTCCACCACGGTCTCCTCTATGGCAGGCAGGTGGAACAGGTCGGACACACGGTACAGTTCCAGGTAGTTCACGCTGCTCAGTTCCTGTCAGCACGAGAAATGTACCCAATAACAGCTGTGACCCCAAAAGTACACCACAGTGAGCAAAGCTGGAAAGTTTTTTAAAAATCTGTCATCCACAATTAAAAAAAAAAAAAAAAAAATCACACAATGCTATGCTTCTTTTTCTTTGATGGACTGCTTTGGATCAGACTGGTACATAATGTTCCCAAGGTGGTGCTGCATCAAAGTTGTACTCAAGGTCAAAAAATAATAATATATCCACTGACAAGATCCATCCACATCAATCAGCACCAAAATATGAAATAATGCTGAGAACAGGTGATGCAAACTGACACATCCACCAAACTGCTGAGCACAATAAAATCATAAATCATCCAGTACTGACGTGTGCATTTCCACGTGCAGAAGGAACAATATCATTCAGGCCATGTTTGATTACCCCGCCATCAGGCCACCAGCTTCAAACCCCAGCTTTAAAAGGAATGTAGTCTATCAACGTGAACCTGCACGTCATCTCGTCATTTCATTCCTTACAGTCTGCATGACATTGATTCTTAGGTATAAGTTGAACTCATCATAATTCTATCATTCAGTCATTCATTTTCTGTACCCGCTTACTCCAATCAAGGGTCACCGGGGGTCCATCATGATTTTTTTTTTCATTTTATCAGTATGTAAACACTATTAAAAAGGTGAGTGTCTCTCTTGTAAATGGACATAAACGTTCACACATATGCACATGTTAATATGACGTATTTTCAAATTTGAAAGATAATAAATATGTGATTGTCAAAACACTGAGAGGCAGGTGATACTTGTGGAATAAGACTGCCACCTAGTGGCAGTTAGTGCTTATAAACCTGCATTTCCAGATGAAATACCTTACAGATGATTCAAATAGTCTGGGAAAGTATTAAAATGTTATATATATATATATATATATATATATACACACAACAAAAATATAAACGCAACACTTTTGGTTTTGCTCCCATTTTGTATGAGATGAACTCAAAGATCTAAAACTTTTTCAACATACACAATATCACCATTTCCCTCAAATATTGTTCACAAACCAGTCTAAATCTGTGATAGTGAGCACTTCTCCTTTGCTGAGATAATCCATCCCACCTCACAGGTGTGCCTTAGACTGCCCACAATAAAAGGCCACTCTGAAAGGTGCAGTTTTGTTTTATTGGGGGGGATACCAGTCAGTATCTGGTGTGACCACCATTTGCCTCATGCAGTGCAACACATCTCCTTCGCATAGAGTTGATCAGGTTGTCAATTGTGGCCTGTGGAATGTTGGTCCACTCCTCTTCAATGGCTGTGCGAAGTTGCTGGATATTAGCAGGAAATGGTACACGCTGTCGTATACGCCGGTCCAGAGCATCCCAAACATGCTCAATGGGTGATATGTCCAGTGAGTATGCTGGCCATGCAAGAACTGGGACATTTTCAGCTTCCAAGAATTGTGTACACATCCTTGCAACATGGGGCCGTGCATTATCCTGCTGCAACATGAGGTGATGTTCTTGGATGTATGGCACACCAATGGGCCTCAGGATCTCGTCACGGTATCTCTGTGCATTCAAAATGCCATCAATAAAATGCACCTGTGTTCTTCATCCATAACAGACGCCTGCCCATACCATGACCATAACCCCACCGCCACCATGGGCCACTCGATCCACAACATTGACATCAGAAAACGCTCACCCACACGACGCCACACACGCTGTCTGCCATCTGCCCTGAACAGTGTGAACCGGGATTCATCCGTGAAGAGAACACCTCTCCAACGTGCCAAACGCCAGTGAATATGATCATTTGCCCACTGAAGTCGGTTACGACGACGAACTGGAGTCAGGTCGAGACCTCGATGAGGACGACGAGCATGCAGATGAGCTTCGCTGAGACGGTTTCTGACAGTTTGTGCAGAAATTCTTTGGTTATGCAAACCGATTGTTTCAGCAGCTGTCCGAGTGGCTGGTCTCAGACAATCTTGGAGGTGAACATGCTGGATGTGGAGGTCCTGGGCTGGTATGGTTACACGTGGTCTGCGGTTGTGAGGCTGGTTGGATGTCCTGCCAAATTCTCTGAAATGCCTTTGGAGACAGCTTATGGTAGAGAAATGAACATTCAATACACGAGCAACAGCTCTGGTTGACATTCCTGCTGTCAGCATGCCAACTGCATGCTCCGTCAAATCTTGCGACATCTGTGGCATTGTGCTGTGTGATAAAACTGCACCTTTCAGAGTGACCTTTTATTGTGGGCAGTCTAAGGCACACCTGTGCACTAATCATGGTGTCTAATCAGCATCTTGATATGGCACATCTGTGAGGTGGGATGGATTATCTCAGCAAAGGAGAAGTGCTCACTATCACAGATTTAGACTGGTTTGTGAACAATATTTGAGGGAAATGGTGATATTGTGTATGTGGAAAAAGTTTTAGATCTTATATATATATATATATATATATATATATATATACCCTTAATTGGAGTAAGCGGGCCGCCGGTCTGTTCTGTGTCAGCCAGATCCCATCAGATATCAGCAGCTAAGCAGTCCAGGACTGCTCTGATATTTTCGGTGGCTGCACCCAAACATTGGAACAGTTTGTCTTTACACATCAGAGCTGCTCCAACTCTAGAGACTTTTAAATCTGCTCTTAAAACTTACCTTTTTGCTTTGGCTTTTAATACAGAATAAGCTGTATGTGTCTGTTTTTACTTGTCTTTTGTTTATTTGGATTTTAATTGCCAAGTTTTTGTAATATTGTTAGTAATGTTTCGATATTGTTTTTTTTAACATGTGAAGCACTTTGGGCAGCTGCTGTTGTCGAAAATGTGCTATACAAATAATATTGACATTAACAGGACCTAGTCAGTACTTGGATGGGAGACCTCTTTGGAACACCAGCAGCTGTGTGTGTTTCTCCAGGTAAAACTGGAGTTGCGTCAGGAAGGGCATCCAGCGTAAAACTTGCGCCAAATACCAATGCAGGTCTGGTTGTATCCGCTGTGGCGACCCCGAACAAACAGGAGCAGCGGAATGGACAACAACAACAACTTAGGGTCCTGTCTCACTGGCATTTGGGAGGATTTGCGTATGGCTTGCGCACAAAATTGGTCCATATAAAGTGTTTTTATTACATCTGCTTTGCAGCTGATTTGCGGACAATCTGTGAATGCATAACAAACACGTCACATAAACCCAAAGTACTATATGTGGCAGAAAGTGACATACCTGCCAGTCAGTGCCGGTCCGGCTGTGTAGATCCACAAAGACGTAGCTGCTGCAATCCAGGACTTTTATTTAACACCAACGAAAGGAAGAGTTGCTGTTTAGCCACAACTCACTCAAAAAAAAAAAAAAAAAAAAAACACTCACACCCCGAGCGGCTTACCCCCTCCCGCTCCCCAAACTCATGAATAGTTAACCCTCGCATGACAACACTGTGATCAACTTGTCCAAGTCCAGCAAATGGTCCAGAGGCTGTATTGTTGGTGTGTATAGTGATGCTGAAAGGAGCGAGTGCGCTTCTTTTACGACCGCAATGCAGATGCCGTGCACACGCAACACATGCGCGATGCAGTCATAATACACCCGTAATCTCAATATGTTGGATCAGTTTCCTCACTACATGTGTTATATAACCGTGATTGTTCATCATATATTCGCTATATATTATTAATATATCCGTAATTCATACTGGGACATTTGTCATTTTTGGCCATTTTTGTTGCAGACGACAACGAACGCCCGCGATTTGTATACTCAATTCATGCACAATTAATCCTCTCCCCAGTGGGACAGGACCCTTAATTGGAGTAAGTGGGTATAGAAGATGCATAGATATATATGTGTGTGTATGTGTGGGGGGTGGGGGTGGGGGGTAACTAAGGAGTTTAGGGTACCATAAACAATAACTGCAACCCCAAATCAGAAAAAGGTAACACAGTATGGAAAAAGACAGAAAAACAAATGCAGATCTGTTTTGGCACTTCCCAGCCACCGTACAAAAAGCTTCCAGTGGATTGTTTGCTGTTCTGACGCTCTTCCGAACTTTACACGGTTGTATAGGTTTCTTTTATTTCTGTTTAGCACTCTTCTGGTTGTGAAATGTATCTACTCTGAATCTTAAACTATAGTCCTGTTGTGAATCTCTAGCGGTTAGCATTCATTAGCTTGGTTGACTCCCCCCCGCCGTTACTTTTATGAAGTGGATATTTTGCCGGATACAGCAAACATGCACCTAACACCATCTGACCGGATCTCCTCACTGATTGGCGAGTTCAAATGATGTCTAATTTTTCATCTTTTAATGCCGTTTTGGGTGCCATAAAGTTGGAGGGATTCTATGTCATTTTGGGTACCATAAAGTCATTTGAATCGTAACAGAAAATCACCTACTGGTGGAGGGATGCTAAAAGCAGCTCAAAAGCGTGGCATAGCCGTACCTGAAATTATTTCCACCGGCCGATTTGGGTGCCATAAAGTAATTTGAATTGGAACAGAAATTCACCAACTGGCAGAGGGATTCTATGCCGTTTTGGGTGCCATTGCTAAAAGCAGCTCAAAAAACGTGACATAGCCGTGCCCAAAATTATTTCCACCGACGTGCCCGAAATTATTTCCACCTGTGCTTTTTGCCACGCGGTGGAAATAATTTCAGGCATGGTGGAAATAATTTTTGCAGGCTTGGTAATTTTCTGTCGGGCAGGGATGATCAACAACTTATTTTTTTATTTGGCCTTAATTGGCCTCATTTTGTGTAGCTAACATGATAAAACATTCAAAATACCATGGTAAACACAAATAATCTCTTAGATTTGTGATTTCCAAAACCTGCAAATTCAAGAAAGAACAAAAACGAAAATACAGAAGTCCACGCTGGCACGTGTGTTTATCCTGTTTTTTCTCTGTGTCATGTCTGCAAAACCTTCGATCAGTCCACCCCTGAAGATAGGAACTGGTAAAATATGCCAATTTTCAAGAATGAAAATCACCAGTATCGAGTTACTATCATGAATGTGAAAAAAGGAGATCTTAAAGTCTGATTGACTTTAAGTTCCTGCCCGACCGCGGCCGTTCCATCCGTCATGAATAAATTTAGACGGCAAGCAAAACAGTGCAACCCACCGCCCCAAGGCGCTTTATATTGTAAGGCAAGGCCATACAATAATTACGTAAAAAACCCCAACGGTCAAAACGACCCCCTGTGAGCAAGCACTTGGCGACAGTGGGAAGGAAAAACTCCCTTTTAACAGGAAGAAACCTCCAGCAGAACCAGGCTCAGGGAGGGGCAGTCTTCTGCTGGGACTGGTTGGGGCTGAGGGAGAGAACCAGGAAAAAGACATGCTGTGGAGGGGAGCAGAGATCAATCACTAATGATTAAATGCAGAGTGGTGCATACAGAGCAAAAAGAGAAAGAAACACTCAGTGCATCATGGGAACCTCCCAGCAGTCTAAGTCTATAGCAGCATAACTAAAGGATGGTTCAGGGTCACCTGATCCAGCCCTAACTATAAGCTTTAGCAAAAAGAAAAGTTTTAAGCCTAATCTTAAAAGTAGAGAGGGTGTCTGTCTCCCTGATCTGAATTGGGAGCTGGTTCCACAGGAGAGGAGCCTGAAAGCTGAAGGCTCTGCCTCCCATTCTACTCTTACAAACCCTAGGAACTACAAGTAAGCCTGCAGTCTGAGAGCGAAGCGCTCTATTGGGGTGATATGGCACTATGAGGTCCCTAAGATAAGATGGGACCTGATTATTCAAAACCTTATAAGTAAGAAGAAGAATATTAAATTCTATTCTAGCATTAACAGGAAGCCAATGAAGAGAGGCCAATATGGGTGAAATATGCTCTCTCCTAGTCCCCGTCAGTACTCTAGCTGCAGCATTTTGAATTAAATGAAGGCTTTTCAGGGAACTTTTAGGACAACCTGATAATAATAATAATCAGCGAGGAGATCCATCATTTGAACTAGCCAATCAGTGAGGAGATCCCGTCAAATTGCGTTAAGTGTGTGTTTGCCGTATCCGGTAAAATATCCACTGCCTTACTTTTATCACTGTTTTTTTTTAACCTGTTTAATACGTCTGTTAGTTTTTCAGTGTAACTGCTGTGAATTTTAGGTCATTATTTTACTCCTGTGTAAATCTTAGGAGTGGTGAGCATTTTCGCTAGCGGTTAGCTTGCGTTAGCTAGTTCGACACCCCCCGTTTCTTGAATACATCTGTTAGTTTTTTAGTGTAACTGTTGTGAATTTTAGCCTAGTACTTTACTCTTATGTAAATCTTAGGAGTGGTTTACTCTTAGGAGGGTTTTTTTTTACTTTTCCTCAAGTCTAATACACTGGAAAAAGTAGCAGACGTAACTGCTGTGAATTTTAACTCATTTATTTACTTCTGTGTGAATCCTGTGTGAGCCTTAGGAGTGCTTAGCTAGGCCATGGAGCAGGTGATTAGAGACCCTGCAAGGCTTATGACAAATGTGGAAGTACAATACATTAGCTTAGCGGGGAAATTAGTGTAGAAAACCCACTATGGTAATAGTGCAGTTTATCTGCCAGGGAGGGAAATTCAACAAGTTGAGACTGTGGCCTGCTTCCATAGACGTGTCCGTAAAAAAAAAAAAAAAAAAATCATAGAGGGATATGCTTTGCACACTTAATACCCGTTACAACATTGGATCATGTTGAAATTGAAGATGGCCCAGTGGTTGTTCCAGCAATATCAAAGATTTCGTGTCTGCTTCCTACAACTCACGTGGAATGTCTCAAACCTAAACCTACTTCCAGGCATCTTATATATGCTCCTCTGGAACCACCGTAAATCCAAACAGTCCAACTGTCAACCTCACTGAGGTCCTTAGTCTGGGTCTCATTAACATAAGATCACTGTCCTCAAAATCATTCTTGGTTAATGATCTAATTATTGATCATCACTTAGTTATCAATCAATCAATCAATTTTATTTATATAGCGCCAAATCACAACAAAAAGTTGCCCCAAGGCACTTTATATTGTAAGGCAAGGCCATACAATAATTACGTAAAAACCCCAGCGGTCAAAACGACCCCCTGTGAGCAAGCACTTGGCGACAGTGGGAAGGAAAAACTCCCTTTTAACAGGAAGAAACCTCCAGCAGAACCAGGCTCAGGGAGGGGCAGTCTTCTGCTGGGACTGGTTGGGGCTGAGGGAGAGAACCAGGAAAAAGACATGCTGTGGAGGGGAGCAGAGATCAATCACTAATGATTAAATGCAGAGTGGTGCATACAGAGCAAAAAGAGAAAGAAACACTCAGTGCATCATGGGAACCCCCCAGCAGTCTAAGTCTATAGCAGCATAACTAAGGGATGGTTCAGGGTCACCTGATCCAGCCCTAACTATAAGCTTTAGCAAAAAGGAAAGTTTTAAGCCTAATCTTAAAAGTAGAGTAGATATGATTGGGTTATGTGAAACCTGGCTTAAACCTACAGCTGTCCTGTTCCTGTGAAGGCTCTCAGGTTAGTGTCTTTAAGGTGGAGATGAACTGCAGACTGAGGTCCACTGGTGCCCTCTCTGTGGTGCTGGTATTGAGGACAAGGAAGTTAAAATCTTAGCCAGAGAGAAGAAATGGTTTGAGAGGGGGGTGAAGAAGGCATTGTATGTGAAACAGTTGAAACCCAGTCTTAACCGGGGAGGGGGTCTGAGACACGCTTTGTCCCCTGTTTACAATGGGGTACTCAGGTCAAAGTAGTTTCAGTCTTTTGTTCATGGTAATGAGTCATCAGGAGAGGCGTCAGTCCCATCGTTAGGAGGGACAGCTACCCTGTCATTAGGAGGGTGCAAACTAGAACACAATAGGTGCTAATTAAAGCAATTGTTTAGTTACTAGCCAATAGCAGTCTGCCTCTTGGTAGGAAGGGTCTGGTTAGGTTTAAAACTCCAGCTTTTGTGGCTCCTGTTTGTTCTTCTCTACAAGGGTCAAGACAGAAGTCAGACTATCAGAGCAAGAATTTTAGCTGAGGAAGCTTCTGCGATTTGAAGCGAAACGTCCTGGCGTCAAGCAACCCAGTCCAGCCGAAGATTCAAGCGTCTCCACTACAGCTGTCCTCCCCTTAAATGAGGCCTGCCCACCAGCATATACATTTAGTCTCATCCCTCGTAATGCGAGGCAAGGTGGGGGTGTTGCTCTTATTTATAAATCTAGGTTTAGCTTATTATCCGCTAGCTTAGCGTAGCTACTAGCTCTTAGCCGTTTTAGCATGGCGGCTTCTCCTGTCTCTCCCGTACTTTTCTGCTCTGGGTGTGAAATGTTTAGTTATTCCTCGGCCTCTTTTAGCAGTAACGGTACTTGTAATAAGTGCAGCTTATTCGTAACTTTGGAGGCCAGGCTGGGCGAATTGGAGGCTCGGCTCCGCACCGTGGAAAATTCTACAGCTAGCCAGGCCCCTGTAGTCGGTGCGGACCAAGGTAGCTTAGCCGCCGTTAGTTCCCCCCTGGCAGACCCCGTGCAGTCGGGAAGGCAGGCTGACTGGGTGACTGTGAGGAGGAAGCGTAGCCCTAAACAGAAGCCCCGTGTACACCGTCAACCCGTTCACATCTCTAACCGTTTTTCCCCACTCGACGATACACTCGCCGAGGATCAAACTCTGGTTATTGGCGACTCTGTTTTGAGAAATGTGAAGTTAGCGACACCAGCAACCATTGTCAATTGTCTTCCGGGGGCCAGAGCAGGCGACATCGAAGGACATTTGAAATTGCTGGCTAAGGCTAAGCGTAAATTTGGTAAGATTGTAATTCACGTCGGCAGTAATGACACTCGGTTACGTCAATCGGAGGTCACTAAAATTAACATTGAATCGGTGTGTAACTTTGCAAAAACAATGTCGGACTCTGTTGTTTTCTCTGGGCCCCTCCCCAATCAGACCAGGAGTGACATGTTTAGCCGCATGTTCTCCTTGAATTGCTGGCTGTCTGAGTGGTGTCCAAAAAATGAGGTGGGCTTCATTGATAATTGGCAAAGCTTCTGGGGAAAACCTGGTCTTGTTAGGAGAGACGGCATCCATCCCACTTTAGAGGGAGCAGCTCTCATTTCTAGAAATCTGGCCAATTTTTTGGGATCCTCCAAACTGTGACTGTCTAGCGTTGGGACCAGGAGGCAGAGCTGTGGTCTTATACACCTCTCTGCAGCTTCTCTCCCCCTGCCATCCCCCTATTACCCCATCCCCGTAGAGACGGTGCCTGCTCCCAGACCACCAATAACTAGCAAAAATCTATTTAAGCATAAAAATTCAAAAAGAAAAAATAATATAGCACCTTCAATTGCACCACAGACTAAAACAGTTAAATGTGGTCTATTAAACATTAGGTCTCTTTCTTCTAAGTCCCTGTTGGTAAATGATATAATAATTGATCAACGTATTGATTTATTCTGCCTAACAGAAACTTGGTTACAGCAGGATGAATATGTTAGTTTAAATGAGTCAACACCCCCGAGTCACACTAACTGTCAGAATGCTCGTAGCACGGGCCGGGGCGGAGGATTAGCAGCAATCTTCCATTCCAGCTTATTAATTAATCAAAAACCTAGACAGAGCTTTAATTCATTTGAAAGCTTGTCTCTTAGTCTTGTCCATCCAAATTGGAAGTCCCACAAACCAGTTTTATTTATTATCTATCGTCCACCTGGTCGTTACTGTGAGTTTCTCTGTGAATTTTCAGACCTTTTGTCTGACTTAGTGCTTAGCTCAGATAAGATAATTATAGTGGGCGATTTTAACATCCACACAGATGCTGAGAATGACAGCCTCAACACTGCATTTAATCTATTATTAGACTCTATCGGCTTTGCTCAAAAAGTAAATGAGTCCACCCACCACTTTAATCATATTTTAGATCTTGTTCTGACTTATGGTATGGAAATAGAAGACTTAACAGTATTCCCTGAAAACTCCCTTTTGTCTGATCATTTTTTAATAACATTTACATTTACCCTGATGGACTACCCTGCAGTGGGGAATAAGTTTCATTACACTAGAAGTCTTTCAGAAAGCGCTGTAACTAGGTTTAAGGATATGATTCCTTCTTTATGTTCTCTAATGTCATATACCAACACAGAGCAGAGTAGCTACCTAAACTCTGTAAGGGAGTTAGAGTATCTTGTCAATAGTTTTACATCCTCATTGAAGACAACTTTGGATGCTGTAGCTCCTCTGAAAAAGAGAGCTTTAAATCAGAAGTGTCTGACTCCGTGGTATAACTCACAAACTCGTAGCTTAAAGCAGATAACCTGTAAGTTGGAGAGGAAATGGCGTCTCACTAATTTAGAAGATCTTCACTTAGCCTGGAAAAAGAGTTTGTTGCTCTATAAGAAAGCCCTTCGTGAAGCTAGGACATCTTTCTACTCATCACTAATTGAAGAAAATAAGAACAACCCCAGGTTTCTTTTCAGCACTGTAGCCAGGCTGACAAAGAGTCAGAGCTCTATTGAGCTGAGTATTCCATTAACTTTAACTAGTAATGACTTCATGACTTTCTTTGCTAACAAAATTTTGACTATTAGAGAAAAAATTACTCATAACCATCCCAAAGATGTATCGTTATCTTTGGCTGCTTTCAGTGATGCCGGTATTTGGTTAGACTCTTTCTCTCCGATTGTTCTGTCTGAGTTATTTTCATTAGTTACTTCATCCAAACCATCAACATGCTTATTAGACCCCATTCCTGCCAGGCTGCTCAAGGAAGTCCTACCATTATTTAATGCTTCAATCTTAAATATGATCAATCTATCTTTGTTAGTTGGTTATGTACCACAGGCCTTTAAGGTGGCAGTAATTAAACCATTACTTAAAAAGCCATCACTTGACCCAGCTATCTTAGCTAATTATAGGCCAATCTCCAACCTTCCTTTTCTCTCAAAGATTCTTGAGAGGGTAGTTGTAAAACAGCTAACTGATCACCTGCAGAGGAATGGTCTATTTGAAGAGTTTCAGTCAGGTTTTAGAATTCATCATAGTACAGAAACAGCATTAGTGAAGGTTACAAATGATCTTCTTATGGCTTCGGACAGTGGACTTATCTCTGTGCTTGTTCTGTTGGACCTCAGTGCTGCTTTTGATACTGTTGACCATAAAATTTTATTACAGAGATTAGAGCATGTCATAGGTATTAAAGGCATTGCGCTGCGGTGGTTTGAATCATATTTGTCTAATAGATTACAGTTTGTTCATGTAAATGGGGAATCTTCTTCACAGACTAAAGTTAATTATGGAGTTCCACAAGGTTCTGTGCTAGGACCAATTTTATTCACTTTATACATGCTTCCCTTGGGCAGTATTATTAGACGGTATTGCTTAAATTTTCATTGTTACGCAGATGATACCCAGCTTTATCTATCCATGAAGCCAGAGGATACGCACCAATTAGCTAAACTGCAGGATTGTCTTACAGACATAAAGACATGGATGACCTCTAATTTCCTGCTTTTAAACTCATAAAACTGAAGTTATTGTACTTGGCCCCACAAATCTTAGAAGCATGGTGTCTAACCAGATCGTTACTCTGGATGGCATTTCCCTGATCTCTAGTAATACTGTGAGAAATCTTGGAGTTATTTTTGATCAGGATATGTCATTCAAAGCGCATATTAAACAAATATGTAGGACTGCCTTTTTGCATTTACGCAATATCTCTAAAATCAGAAAGGTCTTGTCTCAGAGTGATGCTGAAAAACTAATTCATGCATTTATTTCCTCTAGGCTGGACTATTGTAATTCATTATTATCAGGTTGTCCTAAAAGTTCCCTAAAAAGCCTTCAGTTGGTTCAGAATGCTGCAGCTAGAGTACTGACGGGGACTAGCAGGAGAGAGCATATCTCACCCGTGTTGGCCTCCCTTCATTGGCTTCCTGTTAATGCTAGAATAGAATTTAAAATTCTTCTTCTTACTTATAAGGTTTTGAATAATCAGGTCCCATCTTATCTTAGGGACCTCGTAGTACCATATTACCCCATTAGAGCGCTTCGCTCTCAGACTGCGGGCTTACTTGTAGTTCCTAGGGTTTGTAAGAGTAGAATGGGAGGCAGAGCCTTCAGCTTTCAGGCTCCTCTCCTGTGGAACCAGCTCCCAATTCAGATCAGGGAGACAGATACCCTCTCTACTTTTAAGATTAGGCTTAAAACTTTCCTTTTCGCTAAGGCTTATAGTTAGGGCTGGATCGGGTGACCCTGGACCATCCCTTGGTTATGTTGCTTTAGACGTAGACTGTGTTTCATAATTATTGTATGGCCTTGCCTTGCAATGTGGAGCGCCTTGGGGCAACTGTTTGTTGTGATTTGGCGCTATACAAGAAAAAAGTTGATTGATTGATTAGCTGTTGGGGGTCACAAATATAACTCGTTTGAGCATCTGATTCTCTGCTTTGCTCAGGATATTACGCATTGCCAAAGTCAGAACAATAAAAATCAACTGTATTACTTTGCCACTGTATATAGGCCTCCTGGCCCATATTCTGAATTCTTAGATGAATTTGGTGTGTTCATCTCTAACTTGACAACTAGTGCAGATAACATGCTGATCATTGGTAACTTTAACGTTCATATAAATAAGCCTTCTGATCCCCTCTGTAAATCATTCATGGAAATTGTGGATACATTAGGATTTTGGCAATACATTCAAGACTCGACACAGATTAGTGGAAATACCCTGGATTTGGTTCTCACATGTGGTATTGCTGTCACATATTGACATCATGCCTCATATCAGCGGTCTTTGATCACTCACTTATTAAGTTTACAGTTTCGCTGCCATGTTTTGTGGAACAACAACCTTACATATCACTACGGTGATGCATCAACTCCTAAACTAAGATTGAACTCGAAGTTAGACTGCCTGATGTCTTAGCTTCACATTTGGCAAATACCCAATCAGTAGACAGTCTTGTGGATAGTTTAAACTCAGTGCACAAAACTACACTCGACATGATTGCGCCACCTTTGTTAAAACCACGCCCCCCCAAAACACTGTCACCTTGGTTTTACCTTTGTGACCTCAAGCATAAGGGTTGAGGTCTAGAACAGAAATGGCGTAGTACAATTTTAGGAGTATTTCATCTTGCGTGGCGTGATGATATCTTAGACTATAAGCATGCATTACTGGCTACAAAGTGGACCTATTACTCTGATTTGATCAACAAAAAAGCATAATTCAAAGTTCTTGTACGACACGGTGGCAACACTTATTCATGGACAACCACCTGTAGTTTGCTCTTTTACAGCACAAGATTTCCTGGATTACTTTGAGAAGAAAATAGAAGACATCAGGTTAAACATATCCCGGCATGCCTTAATCCAGCCACTACACTCTACTGAGGTATTACCTAGATTTACAGAATTTGATAGTATCTCTCTGGGCATGCTCACGAAACTCGTAACATCAACAAAAAGCACAACCTGCTTATTTGATCCTATACCAACAAAACTGTTTAAGGACCTGTGGCTCTCACTGCGGTATTGTATCACTTCCTGTTCCGGAGCACAGCTGTGTTTTTCTGTATCTGTTAGCTGTTTAATCTGCGCAGTTAGATTGATCTAGTTATCTAGATTACGATTTGTTTCCCAGTGTAATCTTTACGTGCCTTAACTAAAGCACTCCTTCTGCTGAATCACCTCTAAATTATTTACACATTATTCACTTTGCGTGTTTTTAGGAATCCGCTAGCTTAGCGTAGCTACTAGCTCTTAGCCGATTTAGCATGGCGGCTTCTCCTGTCTCTCCCGCACTTTTCTGCTCTGGGTGTGAAATGTTTAGTTATTCCTCGGCCTCCTTTAGCAGTAATGGTACTTGTAATAAGTGTAGCTTATTCGTAGCTTTGGAGGCCAGGCTGGGCGAATTGGAGACTCGGCTCCGCACCGTGGAAAATTCTACAGCTAGCCAGGCCCCTGTAGTCGGTGCGGACCAAGGTAGCTTAGCCGCCGTTAGTTTCCCTCTGGCAGATCCTGAGCAGCCGGGAAAGCAGGCTGACTGGGTGACTGTGAGGAGGAAGCGTAGCCCTAAACAGAAGCCCTGTGTACACCGCCAACCCGTTCACATTTCTAACCGTTTTTCCCCACTCGACGACACACCCGCCGAGGATCAAACTCTGGTTATTGGCGACTCTGTTTTGAGAAATGTGAAGTTAGCGACACCAGCAACCATAGTCAATTGTCTTCCGGGGGCCAGAGCAGGCGACATTGAAGGAAATTTGAAACTGCTGGTTAAGGCTAAGCGTAAATTTGGTAAGATTGTAATTCACGTCGGCAGTAATGACACCCGGTTACGCCAATCGGAGGTCACTAAAATTAACATTAAATCGGTGTGTAACTTTGCAAAAACAATGTCGGACTCTGTAGTTTTCTCTGGGCCCCTCCCCAATCAGACCGGGAGTGACATGTTTAGCCGCATGTTCTCCTTGAATTGCTGGCTGTCTGAGTGGTGTCCAAAAAATGAGGTGGGCTTCATAGATAATTGGCAAAGCTTCTGGGGAAAACCTGGTCTTGTTAGGATAGACGGCATCCATCCCACTTTGGATGGAGCAGCTCTCATTTCTAGAAATCTGGCTAATTTTCTTAAATCCTCCAAACCGTGACTATCCAGGGTTGGGACCAGGAAGCAGAGTTGTAGTCTTACACACCTCTCTGCAGCTTCTCTCCCCCTGCCATCCCCTCATTACCCCATCCCCGTAGAGACGGTGCCTGCTCCCAGACTACCAATAACCAGCAAAAATCTATTTAAGCATAAAAATTCAAAAAGAAAAAATAATATAGCACCTTCAACTGCACCACAGACTAAAACAGTTAAATGTGGTCTATTAAACATTAGGTCTCTCTCTTCTAAGTCCCTGTTGGTAAATGATATAATAATTGATCAACATATTGATTTATTCTGCCTAACAGAAACCTGGTTACAGCAGGATGAATATGTTAGTTTAAATGAGTCAACACCCCCGAGTCACACTAACTGTCAGAATGCTCGTAGCACGGGCCGGGGCGGTGGATTAGCAGCAATCTTCCATTCCAGCTTATTAATTAATCAAAAACCCAGACAGAGCTTTAATTCATTTGAAAGCTTGTCTCTTAGTCTTGTCCATCCAAATTGGAAGTCCCAAAAACCAGTTTTATTTGTTATTATCTATCGTCCACCTGGTCGTTACTGTGAGTTTCTCTGTGAATTTTCAGACCTTTTGTCTGACTTAGTGCTTAGCTCAGATAAGATAATTATAGTGGGCGATTTTAACATCCACACAGATGCTGAGAATGACAGCCTCAACACTGCATTTAATCTATTATTAGACTCTATTGGCTTTGCTCAAAAAGTAAATGAGTCCACCCACCACTTTAATCATATCTTAGATCTTGTTCTGACTTATGGTATGGAAATAGAAGACTTAACAGTATTCCCTGAAAACTCCCTTCTGTCTGATCATTTTTTAATAACATTTACATTTACTCTGATGGACTACCCAGCAGTAGGGAATAAGTTTCATTACACTAGAAGTCTTTCAGAAAGCGCTGTAACTAGGTTTAAGGATATGATTCCTTCTTTATGTTCTCTAATGCCATATAACAACACAGTGCAGAATAGCTACCTAAACTCTGTAAGGGAGATAGAGTATCTCGTCAATAGTTTTACATCCTCATTGAAGACAGCTTTGGATGCTGTAGCTCCTCTGAAAAAGAGCTTTAAATCAGAAGTGTCTGACTCCATGGTATAACTCTCAAACTCGTAGCTTAAAGCAGATAACCCGTAAGTTGGAGAGGAAATGGCGTCTCACTAATTTAGAAGATCTTCACTTAGCCTGGAAAAAGAGTCTGTTGCTCTATAAAAAAGCCCTCCGTAAAGCTAGGACATCTTTCTACTCATCACTAATTGAAGAAAATAAGAACAACCCCAGGTTTCTTTTCAGCACTGTAGCCAGGCTGACAAAGAGTCAGAGCTCTATTGAGCTGAGTATTCCATTAACTTTAACTAGTAATGAGTTCATGACTTTCTTTGCTAACAAAATTTTAACTATTAGAGAAAAAATTACTCATAACCATCCCAAAGACGTATCGTTATCTTTGGCTGCTTTCAGTGATGCCGGTATTTGGTTAGACTCTTTCTCTCCGATTGTTCTGTCTGAGTTATTTTCATTAGTTACTTCATCCAAACCATCAACATGTTTATTAGACCCCATTCCTACCAGGCTGCTCAAGGAAGCCCTACCATTATTTAATGCTTCGATCTTAAATATGATCAATCTATCTTTGTTAGTTGGCTATGTACCACAGGCTTTTAAGGTGGCAGTAATTAAACCATTACTTAAAAAGCCATCACTTGACCCAGCTATCTTAGCTAATTATAGGCCAATCTCCAACCTTCCTTTTCTCTCAAAAATTCTTGAAAGAGTAGTTGTAAAACAGCTAACTGATCATCTGCAGAGGAATGGTCTATTTGAAGAGTTTCAGTCAGGTTTTAGAATTCATCATAGTACAGAAACAGCATTAGTGAAGGTTACAAATGATCTTCTTATGGCCTCGGACAGTGGACTCATCTCTGTGCTTGTTCTGTTAGACCTCAGTGCTGCTTTTGATACTGTTGACCATAAAATTTTATTACAGAGATTAGAGCATGCCATAGGTATTAAAGGCACTGCGCTGCGGTGGTTTGAATCATATTTGTCTAATAGATTACAATTTGTTCATGTAAATGGGGAATCTTCTTCACAGACTAAAGTTAATTATGGAGTTCCACAAGGTTCTGTGCTAGGACCAATTTTATTCACTTTATATATGCTTCCCTTAGGCAGTATTATTAGACAGTATTGCTTAAATTTTCATTGTTACGCAGATGATACCCAGCTTTATCTATCCATGAAGCCAGACGACACACACCAATTAGCTAAACTGCAGGATTGTCTTACAGACATAAAGACATGGATGACCTCTAATTTCCTGCTTTTAAACTCAGATAAAACTGAAGTTATTGTACTTGGCCCCACAAATCTTAGAAACATGGTGTCTAACCAGATCCTTACTGTGGATGGCATTACCCTGACCTCTAGTAATACTGTGAGAAATCTTGGAGTCATTTTTGATCAGGATATGTCATTCAAAGCGCATATTAAACAAATATGTAGGACTGCTTTTTTGCATTTACGCAATATCTCTAAAATCAGAAAGGTCTTGTCTCAGAGTGATGCTGAAAAACTAATTCATGCATTTATTTCCTCTAGGCTGGACTATTGTAATTCATTATTATCAGGTTGTCCTAAAAGTTCCCTAAAAAGCCTTCAGTTAATTCAAAATGCTGCAGCTAGAGTGCTGGCGGGGACTAGAAGGAGAGAGCATATCTCACCCATATTGGCCTCTCTTCATTGGCTTCCTGTTAATTCTAGAATAGAATTTAAAATTCTTCTTCTTACTTATAAGGTTTTGAATAATCAGGTCCCATCTTATCTTAGGGAGCTCGTAGTACCATATCACCCCAATAGAGCGCTTCGCTCTCAGACTGCAGGCTTACTTGTAGTTCCTAGGGTTTGTAAGAGTAGAATGGGAGGCAGAGCCTTCAGCTTTCAGGCTCCTCTCCTGTGGAACCAGCTCCCAATTCAGATCAGGGAGACAGACACCCTCTCTACTTTTAAGATTAGGCTTAAAACTTTCCTTTTTGCTAAAGCTTATAGTTAGGGCTGGATCAGGTGACCCCTCTGCATTTAATCATTAGTGATCGATCTCTGCTCCCCTCCACAGCATGTCTTTTTCCTGGTTCTCTCCCTCAGCCCCAACCAGTCCCAGCAGAAGACTGCCCCTCCCTGAGCCTGGTTCTGCTGGAGGTTTCTTCCTGTTAAAAGGGAGTTTTTCCTTCCCACTGTAGCCAAGTGCTTGCTCACAGGGGGTCGTTTTGACCGTTGGGGTTTTACATCATTATTGTATGGCCTTGCCTTACAATATAAAGCGCCTTGGGGCAACTGTTTGTTGTGATTTGGCGCTATATAAAAAAAAAAATTGATTGATTGAATTGATTGATTGGTCCACTCTTGGGCCGACTGTGCTGGAAATTATTAATCTTTCTTTAACTTCTGGATCTGTTTCCAAATGTTTCTGTCAGGTTTTGGACCTGCACAGAATCTGGTTTTGTTCCCCAGTCTCCATCTGTTTCCCTCTCTTTGTCCTTCTGTCCGACCCTGAGTGTTTATTTTCTGTTTCTTCCATTTTGGTCTTGGTTTTATGATCTGTTACACTTCTGCCATGTTAAGTTCTGTTCTAGTTTAGTCTCTGCTTTTTATTTAGTCATATCTCGTTTAGTCTTCATCCTTTACTTTCTGGTTATTCAGTCACTCTGCCTTGAGCACGTGTCCCACATTTTGAGTTCTCATTTAGTTTAGATCACCTTTAATTTTCTGTTTCTGCTTTTTCACTTGTTTATTCTGCTTCTGTCACATTTGTATTTTAGGTATCATTATTTCCTAATTGTTTAACATTTGCTCTGTCACTATCACTTTCCTTTTTTTGCTGCTTTTCTCTGACACGCCCACCTGTCACTCCACTCGTCTCGTCCAGCCACGCCTTCTTCCCTGTATCTCATCTCGCCCTGAATATCCTCTGCTTTTAAACCACTTGTTCTCCACAACTCACTGCTAGTTCGTTGTGCATTCTGCCTCGTTCCAAGCCACCTGTATCCTGTCCTAGTCTGTGTTTTTGCTGTTCTCGACCTCTGCTTGTCCTTGACCACGTTTTTGCCTGAGCCTGTTAACCTGCTTCACTGTGCATGAACCCTACTTGTTTTTGACTATATTTTTGCCTCCTCCGATACACCTGTTTGCCCGTGCTGGAACTCTGCTCGTTGTTTGACCACGTCCTCGCCTTTTGACCATCTGTACCTCTGCCTGTACTGATTGACTTCTTGTGTAGTGACCTAAGCCTGTTTTTGGATAAAGCCTTTTTCTTAACCCATATCTGAGTCATGCATTTGTGTCCATCCGCCCGCTGTGCCTCGTCACCTCTCTCTCTGACAGTATGAACTAGCCATAACCTGGACACAGCTGACTCACAGCCCGCCATGCCGGTGAGCAGTTACTCACCACAAGACCTTGTCCTCATCAAGGACATTTTTTCGGAAATCGACTTCTGTTTTGACTGTTTTCGTGCCTGCTTCACATCCAAGAAGAGGTTTGATTATGTAAACCAAGCCCTGGACTTCGTAGAGGCTAACACCTGGCTGTACGAATATTTTTCAGCCTTAGAAGATCTGGACGAAATATTCACCGCGGAAAGTCTCCCAGCCTGGCTCAAACACCCTGAACTGCACCTGCTGCCCAGTCTGACACTCACTGACAGTGAATCAGAGTGGAGCGACATGGACGATGACGCATCATTTGAAACGGAGGGCCGTGCCCTCCAAGATACAGCCACAGTATTTTTCAAAATCCAAGATTTATTTTTTGAATATTGGACAGTCGAGGTTGGCAGAGCAAAAAGCGTATTTTTTCAGCGCTGGATCAGATTCTGCGAGCTCAGCCTGATTTGACGACTTCCTATCCAGACCTGACTTGAATTAAGATGTGGTTTAAGCAGGGTCGAGTCCCCCCTTACATTGAGGACCCCATGGACCTCCTTTTTGAATCTGACATGTATGATGCCAGTTCTGACGCACCTCCTTCAATTACCCTGACTCTGCAGTCTCGTTCCCACAGTATCCCACAGCGGCGCAGTGTCACCTCTCAGAGCTGTCAACGTCATGTCAGTCACCTGTACCAGCTCCAAGGCACGTCTCAGCACAACCTGTGGCTACGCCGCGATCACCACCGGTCCCCATGCCTCGTAAATACCGAACACCTCTGCCGCGACCCTCAGCCTCCGCCGCCATGCCGCCTACAGAAGCCGGGCTCACTTGTTGCCTGAGCTCTGACACATTCACACCTCTGTGGCCATTGGACCCACTTTCGCCTCCTGAATCGCTATCAGAGCCATCAAGAAAAGCCACGTCACTCCAGCTCCTCACTGCCTGTGCGCCCGCAAGCTTTGCGGCAAGCGCTTCACCACAATGTCCAGCTCCCTTGGAATCGGCAATCACAGCTCCTCCGGCCGAATCATCTGAGCTCAGGGATCAGTCAGCAGAGCACACACCATTGGATTCCTCTCTGCCACCTTCAGTGACGTCATCAACACTCATGTCCATCACATCTCCACAAGAAGCGATCATGCCACCACAGCTCAGCGCAGCGCAGATGCCATCTGATTCCTCCCTGGCACCTGCAGTGACATCAGCGCTCACACCACCGGAACAAGTGGAGCAGCTCACGTCCATGGCTCCTCCAGAAGAGATCTTGTCACCGCAGCTCAGCGCCGCACACACACCATCAGATTCCTCTTTGGCACCAGCAGTGATGCCATCTGCGCTCACCTCTTTGCAACAAGTGGAGCCGCGCATGTCCTTCAGGCTTCCAGCAGCACCTTTGGAGAGATGCTTAGCACCATCTCCTAAAATCACAGCTAGTCCTGTATCTCCCAAGGTTCAGGCCCACATTCAATCAGCTGAGATTTCTCCAGAGACGACCATCAGATGCGCAGCTCTCTGGACGGTTAGTGTGAAATTATTCTATGTATTGATTATGTTTTTCTGGTTCCTCCCCCACCTGTTATGTTTTTTGGAAAGACTGTTTCATGTCTCCTATTCCAGCCCGATTCACCTTCTGTTTAAATGAAATGCCAATGTTCTGACATCCATAGATTATTTAGTAAGTTATGAGATTGTATTTTTCTGGTTGGGTTTATGTTTGACAGTTTTGGTCCTCACCATTTTGTTTGGTTTGGCTCCTCTCCTGTGGAACCAGCTCCCAATTCAGATCAGGGAGACAGATACCCTCTCTACTTTTAAGATTAGGCTTAAAACTTTCCTTTTCGCTAAGGCTTATAGTTAGGGCTGGATTAGGTGACCCTGGACCATCCCTTGGTTATGCTGCTTTAGACGTAGACTGTGGGGGGGTTCCCATGATGCACTGTTTCTTTCTCTTTTTGCTCCGTATGCATCACTCTGCATTTAATCATTAGTGATCGATCTCTGCCCCCCTTCACAGCATGTCTTTTTCCTGGTTCTTTCCCTCAGCCCCAACCAGTCTCAGCAGAAGACTGCCCCTCCCTGAGCCTGGTTCTGCTGGAGGTTTCTTCCTGTTAAAAGGGAGTTTTTCCTTCCCACTGTAGCCAAGTGCTTGCTCATAGGGGGTCGTTTTGACCGTTGGGGTTTTACATAATTATTGTATGGCCTTGCCTTACAATATAGAGCGCCTTGGGGCAACTGTTTGTTGTGATTTGGCGCTATATAAGAAAAAAGTTGATTGATTGATTGATTGATTGATTGGTTAGTTTCTTTCCCATGTCCAATTTAAAGGTTTCTGTTTTGGATAGCTTCTTGGGCTTATTTCATTGGTTTTCATCTTTTTTGCTTTCTATTACCAAGTGGTTCCTGTATCTCAGTTCAGTGGGTTAATGACTTTTTGTCCTTTTTTACATTAAGCAGTTTCATTCTTCACATGCATCTTCAGATTTCCCTGCTCGCAGTCTTTTTGGTTATTTTTCTGTTTTTGACTGGCCCCTGAGTTTATTTTGGTGGTTTTTTTCATCTTTTGTTTTTCTTTTTTACACGATTTAGTGTTTTATGCCTTTCCTTTTTTGTCTTACGCTCTGGCAGTTCTCATAGCTCTGTGCTTAGACAAATGGTTAAATCATGTTCTCTTTGTTGGGTTTTCCATTTTTGGTAGGTATTCATTATTTAAGCAGTCATTTCATAGTAGCCTTGTTGTTGGAATAATTACATTTCTTGGTCCTATTAGCATTTCATTTTGTTGTTTTTTTCATTGGTTCTATGTTTCAATTAAGCACATTTATTCCCTACAACTGCAACTGTTTCATATCAAAGTCCTCTTTTCTCCTCTACAGATACCTTGTTGTTTTTTTGGGGGATTTGTTTTTTAGTATACAACTGTTTGCTTCCCCATACCTCCTTTGTTAAATTACTTAGCAGACTAGAACTCATAGCATTTCTTTTTGGGGATGTCCTCGTTCTGTTTGCTCCATGATTAGGTGGTATGGTGCCACTCATTGGAATAATTTTTGCACGTGTCTTTGTTTATTTCTTGATTCTTTATTAGCTTTTAGAATTTTGTGGATCTTATTGTCTATATATCTATATGTATGTATTCATTCCTAAAATACCAGGCACTGGCAGTCTTGCAACCGGGGAATCCTTTACAACAAGTATTCCACAGTGAGTTAGCACTTTATTGCACAGAACCACGTCCAGTTCTAGATAGCCAATATAGGGAATCTCGAGCCCATTGGTGGCCCTCAACTGCAACCAGTGACAGGCCTGCAGACGGTCTGTGCCCCAAGGCTCAAAATGTTCTCTGAAAAAACTCTCCGTGATAGTGGACACCATAGATCCAGTGTCCAACAAACACGGAACTTCTATTCCACCCATGCCAACCATAATGGTCAGACAAGACGACATTAAGTGTGAAAAATTGCCTACCATTGAGCACCTAAACACCCCACCTGAACTTTGGCTCCCTAGTCCAGGGGGTGCTAGTTTCCCTGTGGCTCAGAAGCTTGAGGAAGCCTAGAGGAAGGGTTTACTCGGCCGCGAAATGTAACCCTCTCTCCATCACACTCACTTGCATAATGGCCAGATTGATTACATCTCAGGCATATGATACTACTATGAAGAGGCCTACCACTTTGCCGTGATGCCTAGAGAGAAGCCACAGTCTGGGTGAGCTGATTCAGTTGTTCCTGCTGGCTCTTAAGCAGCTCCAGGACTTCACTCAGTCCCGGTGCCGGCAAGGAGGGAGATAGAGCATTACCTCTAACCTCAAACTGAAGACCATGGATGGATGAGAGGGAAAAGCTACGCTCACGATGAACAGTAGGAAGCCCCTCCCTTTCCCACACAGGGGCCTCTGCATGTACCTGCATTAGGGTAGCAGTGGGACTTCCGCGGACAAACCGCTTTAACTCCCTATGCAGAGCGTTGTCACATAAGTGCTCGACAAACTGATCTCGAAGGAGAACTGCGGCATTTGGCACACCACCAGGAGTACTCTGTTTGACCTTCTCCATAAGCGACATTAGAGCCAATGAAAACTCTTGTAAAGTTTCTCCATCTTGTTGCTGTCTGGAGAAAAAAGCTTGCTGTAAAGTGACATATGGCTCTGTACAGCCACACAGTTCCAAAAGAATTTGCAAAATCCGAACTGGGTCCTCCAGATCCTCTAGGGGACGGAACTTTATCTCACTCTTAGCCTCACCTTCCAAATGATCGAACATGAATAGCGCGCATGCATACAAGCT
Organism: Thalassophryne amazonica; assembly: GCF_902500255.1. Lineage (NCBI taxonomy): Eukaryota > Metazoa > Chordata > Actinopteri > Batrachoidiformes > Batrachoididae > Thalassophryne > Thalassophryne amazonica. The sequence continues at coordinate 122,247,141 of NC_047109.1, forward strand.
TGGACCGCCTCCGTCCATTCATCCAACGTTATACCAGTTCTACCACTGAACAGAGGACACTTACGATCACGGGGCATAACAATCACCCACTCTACGGACGCAGATGGAATCCCCGAAGAAGCACTGGCAGCAGGAGTGCCCGGAGCCTGGACGTTAGGCCCAGCCTGGGGCCCCTCCTGGAGAAGTCGCTTATTGTCTGCTTTAAGCTGAGACAGTTGCTCTCTGAGCTGTTGGAGCTCCTCCTCCATACTGCTGCAAGTCAACACACCGACCTCTATGGAAAGGGAGAAAAAGGGAGAAAAAAAAATTAAAAAGTTCTACCAACCTCGAGTTTGGGTCCTAAAAAGAATACCGTTGCTTTGTCCAACTGTGCCTATCCACAACAAAATTACATATAAACAGTACAAACAAGAGTCACAGTTCATAAATACTACCACAGTGATCACACCTCTACATCATTTCCATCCTGCCGACAACGCCAAGTGGAGTCTCGCTCCTGGGCTAGGGTTATTTGTTTGTTTATCCTAATTAAAAAGACACTATCATTAAATTCCAATTTTAAAAGGACCAACAATGCCACCCAGGGATACGGCCCTGGGACCAATCAAAGCCCAATTTGTAACAGAAGGCTGCGCAAGGTACGGGAAACAGAGAGGTGTGCTTATCACAAGGTAGATTTATTCTGTCAAATTAGTTTAAAAATATAAATAAAACATTACATATTTAACATTTCATTTCACATTTGCTTTTCACATTCACCTTATATTGCACAGAATTGCCTTATTCAGTTTCAACCAGATCTTATATTGCACTTAACCGAGTTAAATTATTCACCTTCAACCAAATTAATGTTGGGTGAGCAAGGGTCCAACTCAGACAAAAAAAAAAAATTAAATACAAAAAAAAACAAAAAACACTGCAAACCAAAACATAAACAACAAACCAAACACACACACACACACACACACACACACACACACACACACACACACACACACACACACACACACACACAAACAACCAAACATGCATCAAACTCGGCCGAGGAGGAATAAACCCCTCACCCCACCATATTAATCACAGCAGGTGAAATCAGTCCCGTGTAGTGCGCCAACAGCACCCGCAGAGGGTGCCCTCTGCAAAGCCATGTACACAGCTGCTGGCAGCCGATGAAATGTGGACGAAGCAACAGCCCTTTAATAGGAGGTGGCGACTCAAACGTACACTCTGCACACCATGATTCCTTGTACCTAAACAAGCAATTAAAAAGCAAACAAACAAACAACCAACCATATTAACTCAGCCTGTGTAACTGAAATCTTACCTGCCAGTGTAGGCGCATGCACCCGCAGACAGCAGGAAGAGGAGGGGGAAAAAGCCCACAACAACTCAGGCTCTGAAGCAGAATGTGACATTAAATCAAATCAAATCATCCATCCATCCATCCGTTTTCTTTTTATCCGGAGTCGGGTCGCGGGGGCAGCAGCTCAAGCAAAGCCGCCCAGACCTCCCGATCCACACACACCTCCCCCAGCAGGGCTGGACTGGGGAAATTTTTCAGGCCGGGCATTTTTAACCAAGACCAGGCCACCACAAGGTATCGAAGGGGAAAAAAATGAAGCCTGCTGTGACAGTGTTTTTTTTTTTTTGGTCCCTTAACCGATCAATGTGCACCAGGAGACACTTACATTTTAACACTATAAGAAGCATTATGAAAAGTTCTCCCGAAATACAGTTATCATAGGCTTATCAAAAGTACGATCTATTGACAGTATGTCACATTACTTTTTAGACATAATAAGCCGTCATTTCATTCAGCCTTGTTACTTAAATTTAGAAATAGAAATTATATAAAAACATTTGTTATAGAAATATTGCAGGCTATACTATAAATAATATATTACTTGTGTGATACAATTCATCATATAAAGCAAGAAATGACTGGATGACTGGATACAAAGGCTGAACTTTTGAAACTGCAATACACAAAAATGCCACATGGAGACAGTTGTCTATCTCACTACAAGCTACAAGTAACATCAAGGATTTCTTTTATTACCAATTTGTGTTTCTAATCAACTTAGAGAATGACTCTCAATTTAAAGTAAAATGTTAGGTATGTGAAATTATGCCAGGACTTTGGAAAATACATTTTAGACGGGGACGCCGTTATACCACGCCACCGCACCACAGACTGTGCAAAACAGCATACTTCATATGACCGACGCACGACCGTCACACAAATAGAATAAAGAAACAATCTGGCGGCAACAGCATGGTAGCTAGCCATGCACACCATTTGCACAGGTTACATTGCTAGGCTAGGTTACGTGACTGGCAGAGTTAGCACGAATGAAAATAATATCCAACCTTAATTCATATCCGAGTGACCCGGTTAGACAGCACTTCGGACCAGAAGATCAGAATGTCTCTCTCACACACAGATGTCTGATTTATGAACAAGTTAGGTTGCTGTTCATCAATTAATAGCTGAAGATAACCTTCACTTACCGTCATGGCCATAGTGGTCCCCGCCTCACTTTATAGTCAACCTTTCTTGACTTCAATGAAAGTATATACTTGTTTTATAAAAAGTAAAATAAAGACCTCTTTCTTGACCTCATATTTAACTGTTGACAGCACTGTAACAGTAAAACTTGTAATTTCTAACCTACATTGTTAATAAATGTAACTATTAAATTCTTTCTAACATTTTTCTAACATTTAAATTTCTCTAAACATTTTACTTGTCAAAATCATTTTAAGTAGTATTAGGGATTCGCCCCTGCTTTGGCGTTTGAGCACAAAGAATGGATAACATTTATTTATGCAGAAAATATGACCAGATTTACAGGTCAGAAAGTTTTGACCTGCAGATGGTGAACCCACAGGAGGGCGGGCCCGTGTCACTCTTTAAGGCTGAGCCCGGCCAGGCCCCATGGGCTAAGGCCCGACCACCAGGCGCTCGCACGCGAGCCCCAATCCCAGGCCTGGCTCCAGGGTGGGGCCCCGGCTCCGCCATACCAGGCGACGTCTCGGTCCTTGATTTTTTACTGGTCATGGAGGTCAAATCAAATCAGTTTTATTTATATAGTGCCAAATCACAACAAACAGTTGCCCCAAGGTGCTTTATATTGTAAGGCAAAAGCCATACAATAATTACAGAAAAACCCCAATGGTCAAAACGACCCCCTATGAGCAAGCACTTGGCGACAGTGGGAAGGAAAAACTCCCTTTTAACAGGAAGAAACCTCCAGCAGAACCAGGCTCAGGGAGGGGCAGTCTTCTGCTGGGATTGGTGGGTGCTGATGGGAGAGAATCAGGAAAAAGACATGCTGTGGAAGAGAGCAGAGATCAATCACTAATGATTAAATGCAGAGTGGTGCATACAGAGCAAAAAGAGGTGAATAAAAAGAAACACTCAGTGCATCATGGGAACCCCCCAGCAGTCTAAGTCTATAGCAGCATAACTAAGGGATGGTTCAGGGTCACCTGATCCAGCCCTAACTATAAGCTTTAGCAAAAAGGAAAGTTTTAAGCCTAATCTTAAAAGTAGAGAGGGTGTCTGTCTCCCTGATCCGAATTGGGAACTGGTTCCACAGGAGAGAAGCCTGAAAGCTGAAGGCTCTGCCTCCCATTCTACTGTTACAAACCCAAGGAACTACAAGTAAGCCTGCAGTCTGAGAGCGAAGCGCTCTATTGGGGTGATATGGTACTATGAGGTCCCTAAGATAAGATGGGACCTGATTATTCAAACCCTTATAAGTAAGAAGAATTTTAAATTCTATTCTAGAATTAACAGGAAGCCAATGAAGAGAAGCCAATATGGGTGAGATATGTTCTCTCCTTCTAGTCCCCATCAGTACTCTAACTGCAGCATTTTGAATTAAATGAAGGCTTTTCATGGAACTTTTAGGACAACCTGATAATAATTAATTACAATAGTCCAGCCTAGAGGAAATAAATGCATGAGTTAGCTTTTCAGCATCACTCTGAGACAAGACCTTTCTAATTTTAGAGATATTGTGCAAATGCAAAAAAGCAGTCCTACATATTTGCTTAATATACGCATTGAAGGACATATCCTGATCAAAAATGACTCCAAGATTTCTCACAGTATTACTAGAGGTCAGAGTAATGCCATCCAGAGTAAGGATCTGGTTAGACACCATGTTTCTAAGATTTGTGGGGCCAAGTACAATCTGAATTTTATCTGAATTTAAAAGCAGGAAACTAGAGGTCATCCATGTCTTTATGTCTGAAAGACATTCCTGCAGTTTAACTAATTGGTGTGTGTCCTCTGGCTTCATGGATAGATAAAGCTGGGTATCATCTGCGTAACAATGAAAATTTAAGCAATGCTTTCTAATAATACTGCCTAAGGGAAGCATGTATAAAGTGAATAAAATTGGTCCTAGCACAGAACCTTGTGGAACTCCATAATTAACCTTAGTCTGTGAAGAAGATTCCCCATTTACATGAACAAATTGTAATCTATTAGATAAATATGATTCAAACCACCGCAGCGCAGTGCCTTTAATACCTATGGCATGCTCTAATCTCTGTAATAAAATTTTATGGTCAACAGTATCAAAAGCAGCACTGAGGTCTAACAGGACAAGCACAGAGATGAGTCCACTGTCTGAGGCCATAAGATCATTTATAACCTTCACTAATGCTGTTTCTGTACTATGAAGAATTCTGAAACCTGACTGAAACTCTTCAAATAGACCAAATAGAAAGCAAATACCAGCATTACTGAAAGGGAAGCTGTGACATTAGCTGTGACACAGCATGCAAAACCAGCCAGACCATGAACAAACTTACCACAGCAGAGAGCCCCGAGCACACGACGCGTGCCTGACAGCACGCACTCCCAACAACCAGGAATCAAACAAACGCACTCCAGCCAGGCTGCTGCCCTGAACCCGAGACACATGCAATTAAATAACACCAATGTCAACCGAGACTATAGAAAAGCACAAAACTGACCTGTAAGAACAACTGGAACCCTCAGAGTCCGATGCAACCGTGCCCAAACAAATCGGCACAGAACCCGCAGCACGCCGCCACCACAAGCCCACTCCAGGCGGTATATCTCTATGAGTGTGCCCTGCGCGCTTTAACGACCCCGTTGGCACCGCCCACCTTCACCTTAAAGGTATGCTGTGCACCAACATGCCACAGTAGGATCAAAAATTACTCAAAGTAATTTACACACTTTGTCAGTATGATGTATGACACATGAGCCTCGCTAAGTGTTTAGCTGGTCAAATTGATGCCAATTGTCACGTGCCCGCGGCTCAGAGGACAGTGACAAGGAGGAGACACAAACTAGAGGATTAGAAAAATAGAAGTATTTATTTACAATAGTTTAAGTCAATAAATTAAAAGGTGCAAAGATATGCAGCTGTGCAAAAAGGCGCTCTGTTACCGGTCAGCGCAGCAAGACGTCCTAGAAAGAGAGAGAACAAAATGAATTAGTTGGGCCCACTTAAATAAGAGACAGGGACACCGGGCCCAGGTGCCCCTGATTATGGGCCCGCCCCGCTACAAGACAGCGGGGACCGTCACACCCTCCCCCTTCAAAAGGGAAGTCCACCTAAGGACTTTCCAAACCAATTGCAAACAGCAATTTTTTCTTTTGTTTTTAGTAGTACTACATATTTTTTTGTTGCACCAAAATTACAATATTTACAGCTTACCTATATTCAGCTATACATTTTTTTCCTTTACAAACTACTTTAAAATCTGATAGGACTAAGTTTTTTCTTCTATTTTCCATTAACAAACAAGAGAAATTCTACCATTTGCAAGGAATCAAATTAGACTTAGCTATACAAGGCTAAAGATGACACCAATCAATCAATCAATCAATTTTTTTATATAGCGCCAAATCACAACAAACAGTTGCCCCAAGGCGCTTTATATTGTAAGGCAAGGCCATACAATAATTATGTAAAACCCCAACGGTCAAAACGACCCCCTGTGAGCAAGCACTTGGCTACAGTGGGAAGGAAAAACTCCCTTTTAACAGGAAGAAACCTCCAGCAGAACCAGGCTCAGGGAGGGGCAGTCTTCTGCTGGGACTGGTTGGGGCTGAGGGAGAGAACCAGGAAAAAGACATGCTGTGGAGGGGAGCAGAGATCGATCACTAATGATTAAATGCAGAGTGGTGCATACAGAGCAAAAAGAGAAAGAAACAGTGCATCATGGGAACCCCCCAGCAGTCTACGTCTATAGCAGCATAACTAAGGGATGGTTCAGGGTCACCTGATCCAGCCCTAACTATAAGCTTTAGCAAAAAGGAAAGTTTTAAGCCTAATCTTAAAAGTAGAGAGGGTGTCTGTCTCCCTGATCTGAATTGGGAGCTGGTTCCACAGGAGAGGAGCCTGAAAGCTGAAGGCTCTGCCTCCCATTCTACTCTTACAAACCCTAGGAACTACAAGTAAGCCTGCAGTCTGAGAGCGAAGCGCTCTATTGGGGTGATATGGTACTACGAGGTCCCTAAGATAAGATGGGACCTGATTATTCAAAACCTTATAAGTAAGAAGAAGAATTTTAAATTCTATTCTAGAATTAACAGGAAGCCAATGAAGAGAGGCCAATATGGGTGAGATATGCTCTCTCCTTCTAGTCCCCGTCAGTACTCTAGCTGCAGCATTTTGAATTAACTGAAGGCTTTTTAGGGAACTTTTAGGACAACCTGATAATAATGAATTACAATAGTCCAGCCTAGAGGAAATAAATGCATGAATTAGTTTTTCAGCATCACTCTGAGACAAGACCTTTCTGATTTTAGAGATATTGCGTAAATGCAAAAAGGCAGTCCTACATATTTGTTTAATATGCGCTTTGAATGACATATCCTGATCAAAAATGACTCCAAGATTTCTCACAGTATTACTAGAGGTCAGGGTAATGCCATCCAGAGTAAGGATCTGGTTAGACACCATGTTTCTAAGATTTGTGGGGCCAAGTACAATAACTTCAGTTTTATCTGAGTTTAAAAGCAGGAAATTAGAGGTCATCCATGTCTTTATGTCTGTAAGACAATCCTGCAGTTTAGCTAATTGGTGTGTGTCCTCTGGCTTCATGGATAGATAAAGCTGGGTATCATCTGCGTAAAAATGAAAATTTAAGCAATACCGTCTAATAATACTGCCTAAGGGAAGCATGTATAAAGTGAATAAAATTGGTCCTAGCACAGAACCTTGTGGAACTCCATAATTAACTTTAGTCTGTGAAGAAGATTCCCCATTTACATGAACAAATTGTAATCTATTAGACAAATATGATTCAAACCACCGCAGCGCAGTGCCTTTAATACCTATGGCATGCTCTAATCTCTGTAATAAAATTTTATGGTCAACAGTATCAAAAGCAGCACTGAGGTCTAACAGAACAAGCACAGAGATGAGTCCACTGTCCGAGGCCATAAGAAGATCATTTGTAACCTTCACTAATGCTGTTTCTGTACTATGATGAATTCTAAAACCTGACTGAAACTCTTCAAATAGACCATTCCTCTGCAGATGATCAGTTAGCTGTTTTACAACTACCCTTTCAAGAATTTTTGAGAGAAAAGGAAGGTTGGAGATTGGCCTATAATTAGCTAAGATAGCTGGGTCAAGTGATGGCTTTTTAAGTAATGGTTTAATTACTGCCACCTTAAAAGCCTGTGGTACATAGCCAACTAACAAAGATAGATTGATCATATTTAAGATCGAAGCATTAAATAATGGTAGGGCTTCCTTGAGCAGCCTGGTAGGAATGGGGTCTAATAAACATGTTGATGGTTTGGATGAAGTAACTAATGAGAATAACTCAGACAGAACAATCGGAGAGAAAGAGTCTAACCAAATACCGGCATCACTGAAAGCAGCCAAAGATAACGATACGTCTTTGGGATGGTTATGAGTAATTTTATCTCTAATAGTTAAAATTTTGTTAGCAAAGAAAGTCATGAAGTCATTACTAGTTAAAGTTAATGGAATACTCAGCTCAATAGAGCTCTGACTCTTTGTCAGCCTGGCTACAGTGCTGAAAAGAAACCTGGGGTTGTTCTTATTTTCTTCAATTAGTGATGAGTAGAAAGATGTCCTAGCTTTACGGAGGGCTTTTTTATAGAGCAACAGACTCTTTTTCCAGGCTAAGTGAAGATCTTCTAAATTAGTGAGACGCCATTTCCTCTCCAACTTACGGGTTATCTGCTTTAAGCTACGAGTTTGTGAGTTATACCACGGAGTCAGACACTTCTGATTTAAAGCTCTCTTTTTCAGAGGAGCTACAGCATCCAAAGTTGTCTTCAATGAGGATGTAAAACTATTGACGAGATACTCTATCTCCCTTACAGAGTTTAGGTAGCTACTCTGCACTGTGTTGGTATATGGCATTAGAGAACATAAAGAAGGAATCATATCCTTAAACCTAGTTACAGCGCTTTCTGAAAGACTTCTAGTGTAATGAAACTTATTCCCCACTGCTGGGTAGTCCATCAGAGTAAATGTAAATGTTATTAAGAAATGATCAGACAGAAGGGAGTTTTCAGGGAATACTGTTAAGTCTTCTATTTCCATACCATAAGTCAGAACAAGATCTAAGATATGATTAAAGTGGTGGGTGGACTCATTTACTTTTTGAGCAAAGCCAATAGAGTCTAATAATAGATTAAATGCAGTGTTGAGGCTGTCATTCTCAGCATCTGTGTGGATGTTAAAATCGCCCACTATAATTATCTTATCTGAGCTAAGCACTAAGTCAGACAAAAGGTCTGAAAATTCACAGAGAAACTCACAGTAACGACCAGGTGGACGATAGATAATAACAAATAAAACTGTTTTTTGGGACTTCCAATTTGGATGGACAAGACTAAGAGACAAGCTTTCAAATGAATTAAAGCTCTGTCTGGGTTTTGGATTAATTAATAAGCTGGAATGGAAGATTGCTGCTAATCCTCCACCCCGGCCCGTGCTACGAGCATTCTGACAGTTAGTGTGACTCGGGGGTGTTGACTCATTTAAACTAACATATTCATCCTGCTGTAACCAGGTTTCTGTTAGGCAGAATAAATCAATATGTTGATCAATTATTATATCATTTACCAACAGGGACTTAGAAGAGAGAGACCTAATGTTTAATAGACCACATTTAATTGGTAAAGTCACAAGCTTAGCACACACGTCCTCTGCTGCACCTCCAGAGTTCCGGCGCCTGAAACTGGGGAGAGGCAGAAGAGAGACAGGCACAAAAATTAAGGCAACTTTGCTTTTTCCTTTTTTAAACTGGCGCACATGACAAAGCATCAGCCAATAAGTTATCAGAACCTTTAATATGATGAATGTCTAAACTGAACACCTGTAGAAATAGCACTTTCAACGTTTTTTTCACACCTAAGTGACCAAAGTCATCATGGGCAACTCTGATCACATCATCACAAAACATCTCAGGAACAACAATCTGAAAAATGGGCTCACCAACGAAGTCACCATGACATGGGACGCACTTACGCACCAAGAGACCCTCCTGCATGAAGTACCCATGAGCAGCACTCTGTACCTTGTCACCTGGAAGAACATTTTCAAACAAAACTGAAACAGAGACAAATGCGGGGAGCTCGGGCAACAAGACTGAGCTCTCAAGCACATCCGACTCAGACGCATGAAATTGAGCGTGCGTCACGACACAAGCCGGAAACACCCCTGAACACTGCTCTTCAAGCAGAGCCGATGAGCGTGGCTCAGGGGTCACCACGGGCAAAGGAGACCTTGGCCACACCGCACTACCAACCAAATCATTGCCTAAAATCAATGAAACCCCAGGAAGCGGCAGAGTGGGGCTCACGCCTGCAATCACCAGACCATTAATAAACCCACATTCTAACATAATTGTGTGCCTCGGCACGGAGACCACACCCAGCTCCATCTCATGCATAAGGACAGAGTCACCCGTTTCTGTAGCAGAGGAGAATGGAAGCACAGAAGCCATTATAAATGAATGTTTAGCCCCTGTGTCACGCAGCATCTTAATATGAACACGCTGCTTGCTCCCCACAACGGACACATACGCATCATGGATAAAAGGAGCAAACGCTTTATCGAACTTTTTCCTGGACTTATTGTTTGAAGCTAACAGAGGAGGAGCTGAAGGTACGTACATTTTACACCTGCTTTTAGACTTGAGCACAGGACACTGAGACGTCCAGTGGCCCGTTGCCTGACAGTAATTACACCTGCTAGAATGCCCTCTGAATGAAGCAGAGCGACCCTGCGCAAAGGTCTGCGAGTAGGAGCGACTTTCACTGACTATAGGCTTGGTCCTAGATGGAAAAATTTCACCCATAGCCCCCTTGTGAGTCAGGACAAAGTCATCTGCCAGCTCCGCTGCCTTCAGAGTGGTGCTGGGTTTCTGTTGAGTAACATAAGTAGCTACATGCTGAGGAATACAGTTCTTAAACTGCTCCAAGATCATCAACTCTGACAAACCCTCAAAAGTGTCAATATTCAAAGCAGAACACCAACGATTAAATTGACAGGTTAAATCTCTAACAAATTCCACGTGAGTTTGATGTTCATTTTTCTCAAAATTGCTGAATTTCTGGCGATAAGCTTCTGGGACTAATTCGTAGGATTTTACAACCGCAGCCTTTATTTTGGCATAATCCAGACACTCTGCAGCGTTCAACGCAGAATAAGCCTCCTGGGCACGACCAGTAAACACAGACTGCAACAACAAAGCTCTATCACAATCCACCCAATTTTTAACATCTACAATGCGCTTAAACAGAATGAAAAACGTATCTGGATCTTTTTCATTAAACTTTGGCATTAGGTGCAGACTAGCACCCCGGTCAAACGCATTAGGAGCAGGCCTACAAACAGCAGAGGAAAATGATTCTTCACTCACCTCGCCTATAACCTTACCATCACAAATCAAATTCAATTTATAGTGTTCCAATTCCAATCTCATTTTTTCAGTCTCTTGTCTGACACGTTCCAATTGAACCTCTTTTTCAGCTTCAGTTCTCAGTCTCATTTGTTCCAATTGAAGTTCAGCATCTTTTCTGCTTTTCTCTTGTTCAATATGTAGCAACATTAATTCCTTACGCTGCTCAAACCTCAGTCCATCAAACGAAATAGACAGTTCAGGTTTAGAATTGACATATAAACCCGACTGTTGCTCTCCCCCTCTCAGGACGCCTTTATTAAAGAGTGCAGCAGTGATTATATCTCTAACATCATCTTTGCGTGTATTATTTCCCACTGTAATGCCATAGTGTTTAGCTATCTGCAATAAATGTTTCTTTTGACAATTTTCCAAAAAACTTTCAGAAGGAGTGGGAAAAAAAATGCGAAACAGAAACCATGGTTCCAAAAAAAAGTAATGTGAACCGAACTGAATACAAACTATCAATCTCACATAACCGAGGCTGAGGGTCAGCGCGTCCCTTGGAGTCCCCCGCCCTGAACTACTTAACCCCAAATCTACCTGCTTAACCTAGTCTTCTTGCGGTCTCATATGGTGGGTATTTATGCGCTAAAACCCGATGGGTCTGAGCAGCGACCAGCAAGCTGACAACCCCCAGAACACCACGGACGTGCTCCCAAGCCGAAGCTTGTAGCCACGTTCACCGCTGCCCTCACAAAACAAAAGCAGGAAAATCTCCTTATGAGAAAAGCCACTAAAGCCTAACGGACTCCAAAACACCATGCAGCATGAGACAGCACTTGCCTTCACCTCAGATAAAAAAAAAAAAAAAAAACACAATTTGGCTTCAAACCTCTCACGTGTCCCCACAAACAAACAAACGCAATCAGCAGGTGCACACTGGATTCTAATCATGTAATCAGCGTGCGGCAAAGCCCCAACACAAAAATCAGGCCTAAAAACAAACTTTAACCAAATAAATTTACAAAACCTAAACGCGCTGACTACAAAAATTAAATTTAAAGGACGAGCCCCCACTCTTGTCACTTGCCCGTGGCTCAGAGGACAGTGACAAGGAGGAGACACAAACAAGAGGATTAGAAAAATAGAAGTATTTATTTACAATAGTTTAAGTCAAATTAAAAGGTGCAAAGATATGCAGCTGTGCAAAAAGGCGCTCTGTTACCGGTCAGCACAGCGAGATGTCCTAGAAAGAGAGAGGGAGAGAACAAAATGAATTAGTTGGGCCCACTTAAATAAGAGACAGGGACACCGGGCCCAGGTGCCCCTGATTATGGGCACGCCCCGCTACAAGACGGCGGGGACGTCACACAATGTCTCACTGGACCAAGAACCATCATTTCAGTTTTATCAGAGTTTAAAAGTAGGAAGTTACTAGACATCCAGCTTCTCAATGATGCAAGGCAATCTTCTCAGGATTTTATGTGGATGAGATTACCAGCAGTTATCAGCATGTATAACTGAGTATCATTAGCATAGCAGTGAAAGGTAATCCGAAAACGCCACAGTATGTGCCCGAGGGGTGCTATATCAATCAATCAATTTTTTTTTTTTTTTTATATAGTGCCAAATCACAACAAACAGTTGCCCCAAGGCGCTTTATATTGTCAGGCAAGGCCATACAATAATTATGTAAAACCCCAACGGTCAAAACGACCCCCTGTGAGCAAGCACTTGGCTACAGTGGGAAGGAAAAACTCCCTTTTAACAGGAAGAAACCTCCAGCAGAACCAGGCTCAGGAAGGGGCAGTCTTCTGCTGGGACTGGTTGGGGCTGAGGGAGAGAACCAGGAAAAAGACATGCTGTGGAGGGGAGCAGAGATCGATCACTAATGATTAAATGCAGAGTGGTGCATACAGAGCAAAAAGAGAAAGAAACAGTGCATCAAGGGAACCCCCAGCAGTCTACGTCTATAGCAGCATAACTAAGGGATGGTTCAGGGTCACCTGATCCAGCCCTAACTATAAGCTTTAGCAAAAAGGAAAGTTTTAAGCCTAATCTTAAAAGTAGAGAGGGTGTCTGTCTCCCTGATCTGAATTGGGAGCTGGTTCCACAGGAGAGGAGCCTGAAAGCTGAAGGCTCTGCCTCCCATTCTACTCTTACAAACCCTAGGAACTACAAGTAAGCCTGCAGTCTGAGAGCGAAGCGCTCTATTGGGGTGATATGGTACTACGAGGTCCCTAAGATAAGATGGGACCTGATTATTCAAAACCTTATAAGTAAGAAGAAGAATTTTAAATTCTATTCTAGAATTAACAGGAAGCCAATGAAGAGAGGCCAATACGGGTGAGATATGCTCTCTCCTTCTAGTCCCCGCCAGTACTCTAGCTGCAGCATTTTGAATTAACTGAAGGCTTTTTAGGGAACTTTTAGGACAACCTGATAATAATGAATTACAATAGTCCAGCCTAGAGGAAATAAATGCATGAATTAGTTTTTCAGCATCACTCTGAGACAAGACCTTTCTAATTTTAGAGATATTGCGTAAATGCAAAAAAGCAGTCCTACATATTTGTTTAATATGCGCTTTGAATGACATATCCTGATCAAAAATGACACCAAGATTTCTCAGTATTACCAGAGGTCAGGGTAATGCCATCCAGAGTAAGGATCTGGTTAGACACCATGTTTCTAAGATTTGTGGGGCCAAGTACAATAACTTCAGTTTTATCTGAGTTTAAAAGCAGGAAATTAGAGGTCATCCATGTCTTTATGTCTGTAAGACAATCCTGCAGTTTAGCTAATTGGTGTGTGTCCTCTGGCTTCATGGATAGATAAAGCTGGGTATCATCTGCGTAACAATGAAAATTTAAGCAATACCGTCTAATAATACTGCCTAAGGGAAGCATGTATAAAGTGAATAAAATTGGTCCTAGCACAGAACCTTGTGGAACTCCATAATTAACTTTAGTCTGTGAAGAAGATTCCCCATTTACATGAACAAATTGTAATCTATTAGACAAATATGATTCAAACCACCGCAGCGCAGTGCCTTTAATACCTATGGCATGCTCTAATCTCTGTAATAAAATTTTATGGTCAACAGTATCAAAAGCAGCACTGAGGTCTAACAGAACAAGCACAGAGATGAGTCCACTGTCCGAGGCCATAAGATCATTTGTAACCTTCACTAATGCTGTTTCTGTACTATGATGAATTCTAAAACCTGACTGAAACTCTTCAAATAGACCATTCCTCTGCAGATGATCAGTTAGCTGTTTTACAACTACCCTTTCAAGAATTTTTGAGAGAAAAGGAAGGTTGGAGATTGGCCTATAAATAGCTAAGATAGCTGGGTCAAGTGATGGCTTTTTAAGTAATGGTTTAATTACTGCCACCTTAAAAGCCTGTGGTACATAGCCAACTAACAAAGATAGATTGATCATATTTAGGATCGAAGCATTAAATAATGGTAGGGCTTCCTTGAGCAGCCTGGTAGGAATGGGGTCTAATAAACATGTTGATGGTTTGGATGAAGTAACTAATGAAAATAACTCAGACAGAACAATCGGAGAGAAAGAGTCTAACCAAATACCGGCATCACTGAAAGCAGCCAAAGATAACGATACGTCTTTGGGATGGTTATGAGTAATTTTTTTTCTAATAGTTAAAATTTTGTTAGCAAAGAAAGTCATGAAGTCATTACTAGTTAAAGTTAATGGAATACTCAGCTCAATAGAGCTCTGACTCTTTGTCAGCCTGGCTACAGTGCTGAAAAGAAACCTGGGGTTGTTCTTATTTTCTTCAATTAGTGATGAGTAGAAAGATGTCCTAGCTTTACGGAGGGCTTTTTTATAGAGCAACAGACTCTTTTTCCAGGCTAAGTGAAGATCTTCTAAATTAGTGAGACGCCATTTCCTCTCCAACTTACGGGTTATCTGCTTTAAGCTACGAGTTTGTGAGTTATACCACGGAGTCAGGCACTTCTGATTTAAAGCTCTCTTTTTCAGAAGAGCTACAGCATCCAAAGTTGTCTTCAATGAGGATGTAAAACTATTGACGAGATACTCTATCTCACTTACAGAGTTTAGGTAGCTACTTTGCACTGTGTTGGTATATGGCATTAGAGAACATAAAGAAGGAATCATATCCTTAAACCTAGTTACAGCGCTTTCTGAAAGACTTCTAGTGTAATGAAACTTATTCCCCACTGCTGGGTAGTCCATCAGAGTAAATGTAAATGTTATTAAGAAATGATCAGACAGAAGGGAGTTTTCAGGGAATACTGTTAAGTCTTCTATTTCCATACCATAAGTCAGAACAAGATCTAAGATATGATTAAAGTGGTGGGTGGACTCATTTACATTTTGAGCAAAGCCAATAGAGTCTAATAATAGATTAAATGCAGTGTTGAGGCTGTCATTCTCAGCATCTGTGTGGATGTTAAAATCGCCCACTATAATTATCTTATCTGAGCTAAGCACTAAGTCAGACAAAAGGTCTGAAAATTCACAGAGAAACTCACAGTAACGACCAGGTGGACGATAGATAATAACAAATAAAACTGGTTTTTGGGACTTGCAATTTGGATGGACAAGACTAAGAGTCAAGCTTTCAAATGAATTAAAGCTCTGTCTGGGTTTTTGATTAATTAATAAGCTGGAATGAAAGATTGCTGCTAATCCTCCGCCTCGGCCCGTGCTACGAGCATTCTGACAGTTAATGTGACTCGGGGGTGTTGACTCATTTAAACTAACATATTCATCCTGCTGTAACCAGGTTTCTGTAAGGCAGAATAAATCAATATGTTGATCAATTATTATATCATTTACTAACAGGGACTTAGAAGAGAGAGACCTAATGTTTAATAGACCACATTTAACTGTTTTAGTCTGTGGTGCAGTTGAAGGTGCTATATTATTTTTTCTTTTTGAATTTTTATGCTTAAATAGATTTTTGCTGGTTATTGGTGGTCTGGGAGCAGACACCGTCTCTACGGGGATGGGGTAATGAGGGGATGGCAGGGGGAGAGAAGCTGCAGAGAGGTGTGTAAGACTACAACTCTGCTTCCTGGTCCCAACCCTGGATAGTCACGGTTTGGAGGATTTAAGAGAATTGGCCAGATTTCTAGAAATGAAGGGAGAAAAGCAGGGGGCCTAAGACAGATCCCTGTGGAACCCCAAATGTCATGTCACTAAGGTTACAGGTAGTGTTACTGTACAAAACATAGGTAGAACGACTGGTCAGGTATGACGTCAGCCATGCAAGGGCACTCCCAGTAATCACAAAATGATTTTCCAGCCTATCGAGTCCATTGTAAGCAGAAGATCATTTACCACTTTGGTGAGAGCCGTCTCTGTGGAATGAAATTTTCTAAAAGCAGACTGCAGTGGCTCAAAGAGATTATTCTCAGTAAGATAGTCTACAAGCTGCCGTGACACCACTTTTTCCAGAATTTTAGAGCAAAATGATAGATCTGATATCGACCTATAGTTTTTCAATACACTACGATCAAGATTAGGTTTCTTAAGTAATGGTTTAATCACTGCAGATTTGAAACATTTAAGAACAGATCCAGAAGTTAATGAGAGATTAATAATTTCCAGCACAGTCAGTCCAAGAGTGGGCCACAGGTCCTTAAACAGTTTTGTTGGTATAGGATCAAATAAATAGGTTGTGCTTTTTGTTAACGTTATGCGTTTCATCAGCATGTCTAGAGAGATGAATGGTCAATGGACTGCATTTATATCGCGCTTTTCCATCTGCATCAGATGCTCAAAGAGCCTTACATATCAGTGCCTCACATTCACCCTGATGTCAAGCTGCTGCCATGCAAGGTGCCCACTGCACACCAGGAGCAATGAGGGCATTAAGGATCTTGCCCAAGGGCCCTTAGTGATTTTCAGGTCAGACTGGGATTTGAACTGAGAACACTTAACCACTCGACCATCACCTCCCCTCCGAGATACTATCAAATTCTGTAAATCCAGGTAATACTGCAGTAATGGCTCAATAGCAGGGTGTTGTGGCTGGGTTAAGGCATGCTGGAATATGCTCAACCTAATTTCTTTTTTCTTGAAGTAATCCAATAAATCTTGTGCTGAAAAGGGACAGCGACTTACATGTGGTTGGGTTAGGGTATGATAAGTAAGTTTTGCCACATATTGCTGGCATAGTTCTGTCTCCTTTCTTATATGTTGGTATGACATTTGCATCTCCCCAGTCTTGTGGCAACTTGGAGTGATGGGCACTGTCTGAGTATATTAATACTTCTATCACCTGGGCCATTCTATTTCTGGTACTAAGTCTAATGGGGGCTCTTTTGTGTGCACCGATGTGAAAAGTTATTCAGTATGGTTGCTTTGGATTATTATTACTGGAGTATCCGACGCGAGAATCACACCTGAGATTTCCTACTGCACCTGAAGGCAGCAGCAGAAAGGAGAAGAAAAAAAAAAATCAGAGAAAAACGCGCTGCTACAAACACACACAAACCTTAACTCTAACTATATATATGTATAGCCGTCTCTGATATTAACTCCGGGAGAGTCGGGGTAAGTCTTTCTATTTCGGTTGTTTTTCTTCAGCGTTCTTTTGTAACTTTATAAAGTTTGGGCCGCTGTCTCAGCAGCGCAGTTTGTTGGATTCTCTCCCCGCGTTCGGTGTTCGCTTTTCGGGCAAAGGCGGTGGCGCAGCCCTCGGCACACTGACACATTTAATACGTTGTATGCGTGGGAATAAGTATCCGAAAGGTTTTTCTTACAAATCTGCGAGAAGTCGCAAAATGTTCGCTTTCTTTCGTCACTTTTCTCTTCAAAAGTTACTTCATCACCTCCGTATACGTATTAAATGTAAAGGTTCAGGTCTGTGGCACATGATATTGAATGAGTTTTGAACTAAACACTTTTTCTGGCATGTTAGTAAGTAAACTTTATTTCTATATCCTCTTTCGCGAAAGAGGTAACACCGCTTATCTCCAAAGTAATCTCGGAACTTTAAGGTTATGACGTCACAAATTCTTTTTTGGCGTTTTTTATTTTCATATGACTGACACAAGCACATAAAATCTGCGAGATCACTAATCTGTTGTGTAGATACAAACTACACATACTTGCGATTTCAGAAACTCATCTGGACTCTTCTTTTGATGACACTGAGTTATATATTGATGGCTACAATATTTACAGAAACGATAGAAATAGATTTTGTGGTGGAGTTGCTTTTTATATTCAAGATCACTTACCAACACAAATCAGAAATGATATGATGAAATTTAATATTGAGGTGTTATGGCTGCAAGTTTATTTACCTCACTGTAAGCCGATTTTGCTGGGTTGCTGTTACCGACCACCAAATGCTAATTGTGAATATTTAGATACAATCTGTGGGGTGTGCAGCCAGTACATTGTGAGTGCCAGTCCGAAGCCCGGATACATGAGGAGGGTTGCGTCAGGAAGGGCATCCAGCGTAAAACAAGCCAGCCTAACTATTGTCAGATCCCGCTTTTTTGGACACACGGCACACGCTCACCCTCCGATGAGTGTGTTTGTGTACAAAACCAGCTCTCCGTCTCTGGGGTCTGACCTTCGTGTCTCCACGGGTATTATCAATCAATCAATCAATTTTTTTTTATATAGCGCCAAATCACAACAAACGGTTGCCCCAAGGCGCTTTATATTGTAAGGCAAGGCCATACAATAATTATGTAAAACCCCAACGGTCAAAACGACCCCCTGTGAGCAAGCACTTGGCTACAGTGGGAAGGAAAAACTCCCTTTTAACAGGAAGAAACCTCCAGCAGAACCAGGCTCAGGGAGGGGCAGTCTTCTGCTGGGACTGGTTGGGGCTGAGGGAGAGAACCAGGAAAAAGACATGCTGTGGAGGGGAGCAGAGATCGATCACTAATGATTAAATGCAGAGTGGTGCATACAGAGCAAAAAGAGAAAGAAACAGTGCATCATGGGAACCCCCCAGCAGTCTACGTCTATAGCAGCATAACTAAGGGATGGTTCAGGGTCACCCGATCCAGCCCTAACTATAAGCTTTAGCAAAAAGGAAAGTTTTAAGCCTAATCTTAAAAGTAGAGAGGGTGTCTGTCTCCCTGATCTGAATTGGGAGCTGGTTCCACAGGAGAGGAGCCTGAAAGCTGAAGGCTCTGCCTCCCATTCTACTCTTACAAACCCTAGGAACTACAAGTAAGCCTGCAGTCTGAGAGCGAAGCGCTCTATTGGGGTGATATGGTACTACGAGGTCCCTAAGATAAGATGGGACCTGATTATTCAAAACCTTATAAGTAAGAAGAAGAATTTTAAATTCTATTCTAGAATTAACAGGAAGCCAATGAAGAGAGGCCAATATGGGTGAGATATGCTCTCTCCTTCTAGTCCCCGTCAGTACTCTAGCTGCAGCATTTTGAATTAACTGAAGGCTTTTTAGGGAACTTTTAGGACAACCTGATAATAATGAATTACAATAGTCCAGCCTAGAGGAAATAAATGCATGAATTAGTTTTTCAGCATCACTCTGAGACAAGACCTTTCTGATTTTTAGAGATATTGCGTAAATGCAAAAAAGCAGTCCTACATATTTGTTTAATATGCGCTTTGAATGACATATCCTGATCAAAAATGACTCCAAGATTTCTCACAGTATTACTAGAGGCCAGGGCAATGCCATCCAGAGTAAGGATCTGGTTAGACACCATGTTTCTAAGATTTGTGGGGCCAAGTACAATAACTTCAGTTTTATCTGAGTTTAAAAGCAGGAAATTAGAGGTCATCCATGTCTTTATGTCTGTAAGACAATCCTGCAGTTTAGCTAATTGGTGTTTGTCCTCTGGCTTCATGGATAGATAAAGCTGGGTATCATCTGCGTAACAATGAAAATTTAAGCAATACCGTCTAATAATACTACCTAAGGGAAGCATGTATAAAGTGAATAAAATTGGTCCTAGCACAGAACCTTGTGGAACTCCATAATTAACCCTAGTCTGTGAAGAAGATTCCCCATGTACATGAACAAATTGTAATCTATTAGACAAATATGATTCAAACCACCGCAGCGCAGTGCCTTTAATACCTATGGCGTGCTCTAATCTCTGTAATAAAATTTTATGGTCAACGGTATCAAAAGCAGCACTGAGGTCTAACAGAACAAGCACAGAGATGAGTCCACTGTCCGAGGCCATAAGAAGATCATTTGTAACCTTCACTAATGCTGTTTCTGTACTATGATGAATTCTAAAACCTGACTGAAACTCTTCAAATAGACCATTCCTCTGCAGATGATCAGTTAGCTGTTTTACAACTACCCTTTCAAGAATTTTTGAGAGAAAAGGAAGGTTGGAGATTGGCCTATAATTAGCTAAGATAGCTGGGTCAAGTGATGGCTTTTTAAGTAATGGTTTAATTACTGCCACCTTAAAGGCCTGTGGTACATAGCCAACTAACAAAGATAGATTGATCATATTTAAGATCGAAGCATTAAATAATGGGAGGGCTTCCTTGAGCAGCCTGGTAGGAATGGGGTCTAATAAACATGTTGATGGTTTGGATGAAGTAACTAATGAAAATAACTCAGACAGGACAATCGGAGAGTATGAGTCTAACCAAATACCGGCATCACTGAAAGCAGCCAAAGATAACGATACGTCTTTGGGATGGTTATGAGTAATTTTTTCTCTAATAGTTAAAATTTTGTTAGCAAAGAAAGTCATGAAGTCATTACTAGTTAAAGTTAATGGAATACTCAGCTCAATAGAGCTCTGACTCTTTGTCAGCCTGGCTACAGTGCTGAAAAGAAACCTGGGGTTGTTCTTATTTTCTTCAATTAGTGATGAGTAGAAAGATGTCCTAGCTTTACGGAGGGCTTTTTTATAGAGCAACAGACTCTTTTTCCAGGCTAAGTGAAGATCTTCTAAATTAGTGAGACGCCATTTCCTCTCCAACTTACGGGTTATCTGCTTTAAGCTACGAGTTTGAGAGTTATACCACGGAGTCAGGCACTTCTGATTTAAAGCTCTCTTTTTCAGAGGAGCTACAGCATCCAAAGTTGTCTTCAATGAGGATGTAAAACTATTGACGAGATACTCTATCTCACTTACAGAGTTTAGGTAGCTACTCTGCACTGTGTTGGTATATGGCATTAGAGAACATAAAGAAGGAATCATATCCTTAAACCTAGTTACAGCGCTTTCTGAAAGACTTCTAGTGTAATGAAACGTATTCCCCACTGCAGGGTAGTCCATCAGGGTAAATGTAAATGTTATTAAAAAATGATCAGACAGAAGGGAGTTTTCAGGGAATACTGTTAAATCTTCTATTCCCATACCATAAGTCAGAACAAGATCTAAGATATGATTAAAGTGGTGGGTGGACTCATTTACTTTTTGAGCAAAGCCGATAGAGTCCAATAATAGACCAAATGCAGTGCTGAGGCTGTCATTGTCAGCATCTGTGTGGATATTAAAATCGCCCACTATAATTATCTTATCTGAGCTAAGCACTAAGTCAGACAAAAGGTCTGAAAATTCACAGAGAAACTCACAGTAACGACCAGGTGGACGATAGATAATAACAAATAAAACTGTTTTTTGGGACTTCCAATTTGGATGGACAAGACTAAGAGACAAGCTTTCAAATGAATTAAAGCTCTGTCTAGGTTTTTTATTAATTAATAAGCTGGAATGGAAGATTGCTGCTAATCCTCCGCCACGGCCCGTGCTACGAGCATTCTGACAGTTAGTGTGACTCGGGGGTGTTGACTCATTTAAACTAACATATTCATCCTGCTGTAACCAGGTTTCTGTTAGGCAGAATAAATCAATATGTTGATCAATTATTATATCATTTACCAACAGGGACTTAGAAGAGAGAGACCTAATGTTTAATAGACCACATTTAACTGTTTTAGTCTGTGGTGCAGTTGAAGGTGCTATATTATTTTTTCTTTTTTAATTTTTATGCTTAAATAGATTTTTGCTGGTTATTGGTAGTCTGGGAGCAGGCACTGTCTCTACGGGGATGGGGTAATGAGGGGATGGCAGGGGGAGAGAAGCTGCAGAGAGGTGTGTAAGACTACAACTCTGCTTCCTGGTCCCAACCCTGGATAGTCACGGTTTGGAGGATTTAAGAAAATTGGCCAGATTTCTAGAAATGAGAGCTGCTCCATCCAAAGTGGGATGGGTGCCGTCTCTCCTAACAAGACCAGGTTTTCCCCAGAAGCTTTGCCAATTATCTATGAAGCCCACCTCATTTTTTGGACACCACTCAGACAGCCAGCAATTCAGGGAGAACATGCGGCTAAACATGTCACTCCCGGCAGGGCTGCACAAAGGCTGTTCAAGCTGGTGGCGAGGAGATTCGTCTAGCTGCTCACTGCCTCCATCCGGACGTCCACCCCGCTGAAGCTGATCTCGCACCCCGGTCGAATAGCCTTCTCTGGAACCAGGATACGAACCGGCCACGCCCGTTAACGACAGCTCTCCTCTTATGGATCAGGGCTCTTGGAATGTTGCTAGATTTTGAATTTAGTGACTCATACAGCGAGTCCCCAGGATGTGTTATTTTCATTAAAAAACCAGACTAACCTTTTAGAGCCTTTTTGATGTTGTACACCCAATAACTTTAACTTTTACACCTTAAGAAGCATCAATATTCCAATGTCCGAGCCTTAACACTTTAACTGCATGCTTGGAAATTTATTGCAGGTTTTGCAAGTGCCAATAACATAATCAACATAGATTATATGGTGATAATTTCACAACAGTAATTCAAATATAATTATAATAATGATTGGCAGAGATTTTTGTTTTTAATTTAATAATTCTGACTGATCTTACTTTGACTGGGACTGGATTGACTTCTTAACAATTTTTTCTAGGAGTGAGGGAAGGAGGTTTTTGAGGTTAAAGTCCCCAGCTTGATGAACTTGATTTCCTCTTCATCAGCTATTAATCGTTAGCTGACCACGATCCTTGTGTGATGTTGTAATCCTTCAGGAAGTTAATCCACATAAGAGTTTATTCTTTCTTCGATCAACCAAAAGTTGATCTAATCCATTCTGGTATGCTGTGATGTTCCTTGAGAGAGAAATCGTTGAACATTCCCCACTCAGACTTAAGGCCAGTGGTTACTCTTCCGTTGCTCTGCTGCTCCGTGACTGGACGGCCTGAGTGGGAGTTGAAAACTCTCTCAACCGATCTTTATGGCTCCAATCCTCTCACTCCACGATTCCAATTGATGCTCACAAGATGGTCAAGTCTTGTGATTTCCTCGTAGCAGGGAGAAGTGGCAACAGCACCTCTCCCTGGAAGAATAACCCCGTTTTCTGGTGTTTCACAGTTTATATATGTGCTTGACTCTTGTTGTCTTCAGATGATCTTGGTTACCATGGGGACATTGTTGACTCAAAACCTCCTCCCTTCTCCTTCCGCTTACTGGAAATATTCTGCAGCTCCTGCCAGTAACTTATTGCTCAAGTTCCTCTTTTCTGTTAACACTTCAGCTTTTCTGAGAATTCATTCTTTTAAATCATTTCTTTAGAATCACATCAATTATATTCAATCATTTCATTACAACTCTCTTTCACATAAAAACAATTCATATGATGATATACAAACATTTTCATTCCTTATTATTCATTTCATATTTTACCAACATCTTAATCATTTGATCAGTTGTTTGTCATCAGCTTTTCTTGCCCTGCTTGCGACATCATCTTCACTTCCTCTTTTTTTTCCTGACTCTGCACTCTGTATGAAAAACAACTCATATAATCATTCATTTCACTTACTTGTAACATACTTTTTCTAATCAACTCTTAATTTTAACACATTAATACTTAATTTGATCATACTTATCATGTTAGAATCATTTTTAGACATTACTTTTAACACATTATTACTTCATTTGATCATACTTGTCATGTTAGAATCATTCTTAGACATATTCCATCATCTTCACCACCGAGTTCATTCCGTGGGCCTCCCCATTTATAATGGAAAAGTCCGGTATGACCTCACTTACTTCTGTAAGGTACCAAACACTGTGCAGTTTAATCCAACAGTATGTATATTAATCCCATGGCACGTATTATATTCCAAGATGAAAACAAGCTGAAAGCAAGCTTAAAGTCATCTTTCCTGACACTATGCAGACTAAGAATCGAAAAAAAGTTTTGGGATAGTCGGAGAGATGAAGAAAGTAGACAGGAGTACAATGAAATGCAGTGTAAGGCGAAAAGAGAAGTGGCAAAAGCGAAGGAAAAGGCATATTGTGAGCTGTACAAGAAAGGAGAAAAGGACTTGTACCGATTGACCAGACAAAGGCACAGAGCTGGAAAGGATGTGCAGCAGCTTAGGGTGGTAAAAGATGCACATGGTAATGTGCTGACAAGTGAGGAGTGTGTGCTGAGAAGATGGAGGGAATATTTTGAAGAGCTGATGAATGAAGAAAATGAGCAACAGAAAAGGCTGGATGATGTGGTGAGAGTAAATCAAGAAGTACAAGAGATTAGTAAGGAAGAGGTGAGGACAGCTATGAAAAGTGGAAAGGCAGTTGGTCCAGATGACATTCCAGTGGAGGCATGGAAATGTCGAGAGATGGCAGTAGAGTTTCTAACCAGATTGTTTAATAAAATCTTGGAAAGTGAGAGGATGCCTGAGGAGTGGAGACGAAGTGTGCTGGTTCCTATTTTCAAGAACAAGGGTGATGTGCAGAACTGCAGTAACTACAGAGGCATAAAGTTGATCAGCCACAGCATGAAGTTATGAGAAAGAGTAGTAGAAGCTAGGCTTAGAAAACAGGTGAAGATCTGTGAGCAGCAATATGGTTTCATGCTGAGAAAGAGCACTACAGATGCAATGTTTGCTCTGAGAATACTGTTGGAGAAGTACAGAGAAGGCCAGAAAGAGTTACATTGTGTGTTTGTGGACTTGGAAAAAGCTTATGACAGGGTGCCAAGAGAAGAGCTGTGGTATTGTATGAGGAAGTCTGGAGTGGCAGAGAAGTATGTTAGGGTAGTGCAGGAAATGTACAAGAATAGTGTGACAGCGGTGAGATGCGCAGTCAGAATGACAGACTCATTCAAGTTGGAGGTGGGATTACACCAAGGATCAGCTCTGAGTCCTTTCTTGTTTGCAGTGGTGATGGACAGGTTGACGGATGAGATCAGACAGGAGTCCCCGTGGACTATAATGTTTGCAAATGACACTGTGATCTGTAGTGAGAGTAGAGAGCAAGTTGAGTCTAGTCTGGAGAGGTGGAGATATGCTTTGGAGAGAAGGGGAATGAAAGTCAGTAGAAGCAAGACTGAGTCCATGTGTGTGAATGGGAGGGAGCCCAGTGGAATAGTGCAGTTACAAGGAGTAGAAGTGGTGAAAGTAGATGAGTTTAAATATTTGGGTTCAACTGTTCAAAGTAATGGAGATTGTGGTAGAGAGGTGAAGAAGAGAGTGCAGGCAGGGTGGAGTGGATGGAGAAAGGTGGCAGGAGTGATTTGTGACCGAAGAATATCAGCAAGAGTGAAGAGGAAAGTTTACAAGACAGTAGTGAGACCAGCTATGTTGGACGGCTTAGAGACGGTGGAACTAATAAAAAGACAGGAGGGTTAGGGTTAGGGATTCCGAGTCATCTGATTTTGAGTATCTGCTGATACCGAGTCCCGATCCGATACTTTAAAAAACTGAATGAACAATGAACAAATGCTAAATATATAATAATTTCATTTTAATCAACTTATTTTATTATTTATCACTTAAACAGTGCACTTCTCCTTGAGGTAGCTTGAACAATCAAGTAATAATCTACCAGACTTAAAAAATGTACAAATTTCCATATTTTATTTGTCTAAAAATAAATGTCCAAGGTTCCTTATGTTAAACAAGAAATGATC
Source organism: Thalassophryne amazonica (assembly GCF_902500255.1). Classification (NCBI taxonomy): domain Eukaryota; kingdom Metazoa; phylum Chordata; class Actinopteri; order Batrachoidiformes; family Batrachoididae; genus Thalassophryne; species Thalassophryne amazonica. The sequence continues at coordinate 122,272,920 of NC_047109.1, forward strand.
TAATCTGAAATAACAGGTGGTTTTAATTTACAGATGAAAGGTTTCTAAAGAACCATTTATTGATTTAGCTATTTTAATTACAAGTGTTCTAAACTTTTTTTAAACAGTAATCAGAAATTTTGAGGTAACAAAAAACATTTCCAAGGATTTTTCTTCAGAAAACTGCTGTATAAATGAGCAGTCCTGTGAGACATTTCTGTTTTGTACAGATCAGTGGTTTCTGCCAATAATCTTCCGTGTTTTGGCCCGACGCGTCGTTCCTGTTGGACAGCGCAAAGCTACATCACAGCTCAGAGCGTCGAAAGTTGGATTGGGTTAAACTTATGAGGGTCATTCCATTTGAAATCACCCAAAATTGAGGGATCTCCCAGCTTGATGGTCTCAGAAGTACTTAGTTCTTTGATATTTTGTAGTCTGGGGTAGTAGAAGATAATAGCAGTTGGTTTTATCTCAATATCTCTCTCCGTTCAGATTTTATGGGGGTTTGAAAAAGGGGGCATGTCAGCGTTAACCATCTATGGCCCGTTTGTGAGCATTTTCAGCTGCTTTTATTTCGAAATTTAAACACGATATCATGTTCATTATTTTAATACTTTGCAGAAAATACTCAAAGCATCATTAACCCCTTGTGGACTGTGCTGTTGCCAAACAAAATGAAATTTGATCGATGTGGTCAGAAAATGAGCCATTTTAGGGGTGTATTTTCTTACACTTCTAAAACAATGTAGGTTTTGGAGTTTCTCTTGCCTATAGAACACTAAAAAGGCTATCCAAAAATGCATAGAGAACACAAATACTAATCTTGAATTCTGAGCAAAATTAACCCCTTTCCGCCCAACTTGGTGGGCAGGGCCCTTTTTGGCCCATTATTTGACCATGTGGGTACCCTTAGATTTCCAAAATGAAGGTGTCATTTGAAAGCTCTTGATGAGTACTACAAAATAAAACCAAAGCAAACATGGAACAAACATCCCTTCATAGAAAACAATGGCATGCTTTTTAAGAAAAAACATGTTTCAGCCGATCCCTGTGATGTACAGCAAATGTACACTGATGTTACATTAAATCACACATATGACTTATTATTATTTGACCCTGTCTTAAATGTTTTGAACCATCTTGCAATTTTCTCTAAATCATTGGGAGAAAGGGTGTAATTCCTCCCTAGGGCAGAGGTGCTTGGGGCAATAACCAACAGAATATGGATCAGCAGCACCCAGCAGAGGTCCTCCCTCCGTGGCCAGTGAAAGTTAGCTGCAGCGCCATGTGGATGCATGAATGACACCTGTACATCCTCATTTTCTTCAGACTGTGCCAAGATGGTTGCAAGCCACCACTGACCATCATACAAACAAGCAACATATTGACCAGGGGTACATTCACTAAGTTCAAGGACCTTTGGCATAGGGATTCCACTTTCAATCAATTCAATCAATCAATTTTATTTATATAGCGCCAAATCACAACAAGCAGTTGCCCCAAGGCGCCTTATATTGTAAGGCAAGGCCATACAATAATTATGTAAAAACCCCAACGGTCAAAACGACCCCCTGTGAGCAAGCACTTGGCGACAGTGGGAAGGAAAAAACTCCCTTTTAACAGGAAGAAACCTCCAGCAGAACCAGGCTCAGGGAGGGGCAGTCTTCTGCTGGGACTGGTTGGGGCTGAGGGAGAGAACCAGGAAAAAGACATGATGTGGAGGGGAGCAGAGATCGATCACTAATGATTAAATGCAGAGTGGTGCATACAGAGCAAAAAGAGAAAGAAACAGTGCATCATGGGAACCCCCCAGCAGTCTACGTCTATAGCAGCATAACTAAGGAAGGAATCATATCCTTAAACCTAGTTACGGCGCTTTATGAAAGACTTCTAGTGTAATGAAACTTATTCCCCACTGCTGGGTAGTCCATCAGAGTAAAAGTAAATGGTATTAAGAAATGATCAGACAGAAGGGAGTTTTCAGGGAATACTGTTAAGTCTTCAATTTCCATACCATAAGTCAGAACAAGATCTAAGATATGATTAAAGTGGTGGGTGGACTCATTTACATTTTGAGCAAAGCCAGTTGAGTCTAATAATAGATTAAATGCTGTGTTGAGGCTGTCATTCTCAGCATCTGTGTGGATGTTAAAATCGCCCACTATAATTATCTTATCTGAGCTAAGCACTAAGTCAGACAAAAGGTCTGAAAATTCACAGAGAAACTCACAGTAACGACCAGGTGGACAATAGATAATAACAAATAAAACTGGTTTTTGGGACTTCCAATTTGGATGGACAAGACCAAGAGTCAAGCTTTCAAATGAATTAAAGCTCTGTCTGGGTTTTTGATTAATTAATAAGCTGGAATGGAAGATTGCTGTTAATCCTCTGCCTCGGCCCGTGCTACGAGCGTTCTGGCAGTTAGTGTGACTCGGGGGTGTTGACTCATTTAAACTAACATATTCATCCTGCTGTAACCAAGTTTCTGTAAGGCAGAATAAATCAATATGTTGATCAATTATTATATCATTTACTAACAGGGACTTAGAAGAGAGAGACCTAATGTTTAATAGACCACATTTAACTGTTTTAGTCTGTGGTGCAGTTGAAGGTGCTATATTATTTTTTCTTTTTGAATTTTTATGCTTAAATAGATTTTTGCTGGTTATTGGTTGTCTGGGAGCAGGCACCGTCTCTACGGGGATGGGGTAATGAGGGGATGGCAGGGGGAGAGAAGCTGCAGAGAGGTGTGTAAGACTACAACTCTGCTTCCTGGTCCTAACCCTGGATAGTCACAGTTTGGAGGATTTAAGAAAATTGGCCAGATTTCTAGAAATGAGAGCTGCTCCATCCAAAGTGGGATGGATGCCGTCTCTCCTAACAAGACCAGGTTTTCCCCAGAAGCTTTGCCAATTATCTATGAAGCTCACCTCATTTTTTGGACACCACTCAGACAGCCAGCAATTCAGGGAGAACATGCGGCTAAACATGTCAGAGCAGTTGCCATCATCTAATGTAGTCCATGTCCGTCCAGCTCATATCAGAAGTCAAAATGAGTCAAATGGCTCTGAGAGATCGAAATAGACTGCTGTGTAATGAATGGAACCACAGTGCCATCTAGTGGATATCCAGTGTGCGTGAGTGTGTATTTGTGAATCAGTAGGCATTTGTTTGTGGATCTGTGGATTTTGCGAAAAGAATGTCTCAAAATTACGTCACAGAGGAAAGCGATGATTGCGTGTAATTGGTGATCCACAAATGCTGAAACTCAATTCACAAATATAATTTCCAGTTTTACAAATGTAATTTTTTTTTTTTTTTACAAATTAAGTTTTATATTTGCAAATACAGCATTATTTGCAAAGACCAATTTACAAGTTACAAATATGCATTTGTGGATATCTGAACACATTTGCAAATCAATGATTATTTGTAGATCACCCTGTGTGCATTTACAAATATTAATGAGACAATTTTAACCCCATAGAATGAGCGCTGTATTTTACATTCTCAACGTTCTGTAGGCTGTAACCTGAGCAACATGAAACGAAAAAAAAAGCTTGCTGGTAGAATAAAGTCAGTGTAATAAAACAAAAGTTGGCAGTTTATTCTAGTGTCTTTATTTGAATGCATGTTTTTTGTTTTCATCATTAAGTTTTAATGCAAAAATAGTCCTATACATTAGACCTATATTCTTATTTTGGGCATGATCCAAATATGTACTTGATCGGTATCGGCCGATCAAAATTTCAGTGATTGGTGATCGGCCTAAAAAATCCTGATCGGTGCACCTCTATGCAAAAATTCTTGACATTTTTGTATTGGCTAGCAGCACCATCACTGAAGTAAAAGATTCTGTTTATCTCAGTGGGAACTGCAGCTTGCACCAGTGGCAAAACCTTAGTCTGAAAGTAGTGAACTGCAATGGTGTCATGTTTTAAGTTATCACTAATTACACAAATGCTGAAGCACTGCAAGGAATTATCCACTTTGTAGTACACAGTGAAGGGATGCAGAGTGGCTTGGGAATTGTCCCAGTGGTATCCCTGGGCTGCATCCTGCACTATAAAGGAATAATTCTCTGCAGAGTCTAGCAAGATAATACATTCATCATGTTTAAGGTTCCACCAGTATATAAATGGGTTCCACCAGTATATTTCAAAAAAGTCATATGTGTGATTTAATGTAACATCAGTGTACATTTTGTGTACATTTGCTGTACATCACAGGGATCGGCTGAAACATGTTTTTTCTTAAAAAGCATGCCATTGTTTTCTATGAAGGGATGTTTGTTCCATGTTTGCTTTGGTTTTATTTTGTAGTACTCATCAAGAGCTTTCAAATGACACCTTCATTTTGGAAATCTAAGGGTACCCACATGGTCAAATAATGGGCCAAAAAGGGCCCTGCCCACCAAATTGGGTGGAAAGGGGTTAATTTTGCTCAGAATTCAAGATTAGTATTTGTGTTCTCTATGCATTTTTGGATAGCCTTTTATGTGTTCTATAGGCAAGAGAAACTCCAAAACCTGCATTGTTTTAGAAGTGTAAGAAAATACACCTGCTGACAAACGGCAATGCGTGCTCCCATCAGAAGCGTCTCTTTAGCTCAGCTTTTGATGCAATGCTTCTGACGCCTCTAAAAAAAAAAACAACGCGTCTCATTGAAAATAATGCTTTTTAGACCGATTCTGGATGCCTCTGACACTTCTGAAGCGTGAAAGGCCCATTAATCTGCAATAATGTGCTTGAAATAGCGCTGATCAAAATAATGAGGATAAAATCTATATCGGATTCCTGATTGGGATGCAACGTCCGATTTCAATCAAGTCTGAAACCACGTGATCTGGCCCGATTTCCGATCACGTGATCAGATCGGGACATCCCTAGTTCTATCCTCTGCAAACAGGAGAGCTGGTTCTAGAAGAAACCACTCTATCCTCTGCAGGTAAAGGAGAACTGGATTACAGAAAAGAAAAAAGCTCATTTCTTTTGACCCCGTACTGATACACTGGCAATATCACCCAAGTCATCCAGAGGCATACAGTTTTAACTCGTGGTTAAAATTTTATTCAAAGTAATTTCAGACAAGTTATTTAAATTCACATCTGAAGTTTTATAAAGTGAAAATATCAGATATATGTTTTAGTTTTAAAGTAATGCACTAATTGTGGAGGTTTTAGTGTGGACATGCTGTGTCCAGGTGCATTATGGGTGATCTTAGTACATTCACGACAGAAGAAATGTATTTGAGACGCTCTGATCAGGCTCCACAGGGACAACAGCATTAAATTCTTTGTATATTGTGCCTAAAATGCTCGTGAATATATTGTCTGGGTTTATAGACGTTGTTATTGTTTGTTTTATGTAAAAATGCCAGAAGAAGCCCAGGTTGCTTCTCCATTATTTTCAGTTGGAATCATTGCAGTCAATTCCTCTTTGCTCTTTAGAGTCCTGTTTATGTCAAACACTGTCTGTAGTCCAGAGTAATGTATATAAGATGTTTGAAATTCAGTTTGCGTTTATTAAATTCCATGCATCTTAAATGTAGCAGACACGGATTATCTGGAATTTTGTTTTGGCATGTTTTCACATTCTCTACTGCCATCTACTGGCCAGTAGTGTTCATGGCAATATGAGCATCTGGATGCCAGTAGATGGCAGTGTTCTATTTATTTTGACCCCAGTTATATCACACTGTCTACTTACAACTGGACTTTTTGGCTTTTTGTAAATGGCTTTTTTTTTTTTTACACAAATAAAAAAGGCATATTTACAAAAGCACATTTATATGTAAACACCAACACACACACCTCACATTAACGTGTTGGTTTTTACATAGAATGAATGAGTCAACCAATCAGTGTTAGCGGAGGTTCATTTACCCATAATCCCTTTGGCATCTGTCTGTGTTTGTTACAAAACTTCAGAATTAGTGCATTATTTAAAATTAAAAGCTATGTGTTATATTTTAACTTTGTACAAATGACAGAATTGACATTAATGGAGTTATTCCATCCGGAATTATTTGATGATTTTTAAATCAAAACCATAACTCAGAACTGCTTGATTTTCCAAGACCTTTGCCTCACTGCGGCACGGCTGTATTCGGTTAAGGAATTGTGTGTGTGTGTGTGTGTGTGTGTGTGTGTGTGTGTGTGTATGTGTGTGTGTGTGTGTTTTGAGCTTAGCTCCTCTCATCCACTTCACTGCTGCAAAATATGTAGTCAACAGGAGGATGCTCCTCAAAGACAGAAGTGCTGACTCATTGTTTGGGTCTGTGGTCACCTTTGATGCTACCAGCAGCGATCGTGGTGTATTGGAAGCGATACTGAAAGTTATTGGTTAGCTGTAGCTTCCGATACATTTTTGGGTGGTTTATCAGTTTAGCTTTATAAAAGCTAACTTTTCAGTTAGCTGAATAGCTGTTATCGAAGCTAACTTTTTGGTTAGCTGTGCCCACTACTGGGAATATCATCACACCCTGGTTGGATGATAAAATTAAAGACTCTATTAAAATGAGAGATCAGATGAAAAAGACGGCAATTATAACAGGAAATAAATCTGACTCGGACCTTTATCGTAAAATGAGGAACTTTGTCGCTAAACTTAATAAAAAGAAAAAGAATGTTTTTTGAGGATCAAATTCAGAAAGCAGGAACTTACAGCAAAAAGACATGGAATGTTTTACATCAGTTGACTGGTAAGAAAAACAGAATCAATCCATCCTTTCTTGAGGTAGACAATAAATTTATTACAAAGCCTGTAGATATTGCTAATTATATTAATGGCTATTTTATAAGCAAACTAGACAAATTAAGAGAAAATACGCCTAATCTGAGTAATGATAAATCATATCTATTGATAAGAAATAAAATTCTGAATAATAAAAACACCAGGTTTAAATTTTAAGAAGTATAAATAAGGTAAGGGAATTCCTGAAATCCTGTAAAGACAGGCCCTGGGTGTGGCCGGTCTTGACAGTAGGCTTCTCAGACTAGCAGCTGATTGTATCGCTCCTGTTTTAGCCCATATAATAAACCTCAGTTCTACTTGCAACACGCAAGCGTGGAAACAGGCTAAAATTATTCCACTACTGAAAATTAAGAAAATTCTGTTCTCGACTTTAAACAAGTCAACCCATAATTATTCTACCTGTGTTTGGAACAATTATGGAGTCTGTTGTATATGAGCAAATTAGTAGCTATTTTTCATCGAATAATTTAATCACGGATTTCCAGCATGCATATAGAAAGTCACTCCACTGCCATGGCGTTGACTCAGGTGTCCGATGATTGGCTCAGAGAGGTTGAAAAGAAGAATATAGTTGGCTCTGTTTCTCAATTTCTCTGCTGCTTTTGATATTATTGACCATGATTTGTTATTGGAATTATAGTTATCTAACAGGACACAGACAGTGTTTTTTAATGGCAGCTTTTCTGGCACCAGGAGTGTAGTATGTGGAGTGCCACATACTCCTGCTCGTATAGCACTTACACTCAACAAAAATATAAACGCAACACTTTTGGTTTTGCTCCCATTTTGTATGAGATGAACTCAAAGATCTAAAACTTTTTCCACATACACAATATCACCATTTCCCTCAAATATTGTTCACAAACCAGTCTAAATCTGTGATAGTGAGCACTTCTCCTTTGCTGAGATAATCCATCCCACCTCACAGGTGCGCCATATCAAGATTCTGATTAGACACCATGATTAGTGCACAGGTGTGCCTTAGACTGCCCACAATAAAAGGCCACTCTGAAAGGTGCAGTTTTATCACACAGCACAATGCCACAGATGTTTCGCAAGATTTGAGGGAGCATGCAGTTGGCATGCTGACAGCAGGAATGTCAACCAGAGCTGTTGCTTGTGTATTGAATGTTCATTTCTCTACCATAAGCCATCTCCAAAGGCGTTTCAGAGAATTTGGCAGTACATCCAACCAGCCTCACAACCGCAGACCTCGTGTAACCACACCAGCCCAGGACCTCCACATCCAGCATGTTCACCTCCAAGATCGTCTGAGACCAGCCACTCGGACAGCTGCTGAAACAATCGGTTTGCATAACCAAAGAATTTCTGCACAAACTGTCAGAAACCATCTCAGGGAAGCTCATCTGCATGCTCATCATCCTCATCGGGGTCTTGACCTGACTCCAGTTCGTCGTCGTAACCGACTTGAGTGGGCAAATGCTCACATTCGCTGGCGTTTGGCACGTTGGAGAGGTGTTCTCTTCACGGATGAATCCCGGTTCACACTGTCCAGGGCAAATGGCAGACAGCGTGTGTGGCGTCGTGTGGGTGAGCGGTTTTCTGATGTCAATGTTGTGGATCGAGTGGCCCATGGTGGCGGTGGGGTTATGGTATGGGCAGGCGTCTGTTATGGACGAAGAACACAGGTGCATTTTATTGATGGCATTTTGAATGCACAGAGATACCGTGACAAGATCCTGAGGCCCATTGTTGTGCCATACATCCAAGAACATCACCTCATGTTGCAGCAGGATAATGCACGGCCCCGTGTTGCAAGGATCTGTACACAATTCTTGGAAGCTGAAAATGTCCCAGTTCTTGCATGGCCGGCATACTCACCGGACATGTCACTCATTGAGCATGTTTGGGATGCTCTGGACTGGTGTATACGACAGCGTGTACCAGTTCCTGCCAATATCCAGCAACTTCGCACAGCCACTGAAGAGTGGACCAACATTCCACAGGCCACAATTGACAACCTGGTCAACTCTATGTGAAGGAGATGTGTTGCACTGCATGAGGCAAATGGTGGTCACACCAGATACTGACTGGTATCCCCCCCAATAAAATAAAACTGCACCTTTCAGAGTGGCCTTTTATTGTGGGCAGTCTAAGGCACACCTGTGCACTAATCATGGTGTCTAATCAGCATCTTGGTATGGCACACCTTTGAGGTGGGATGGATTATCTCAGCAAAGAAGTGCTCACTATCACAGATTTAGACTGGTTTGTGAACAATATTTGAGGGAAATGGTGATATTGTGTATGTGGAAAAAGTTTTAGATCTTTGAGTTCATCTCATACAAAATGGGAGCAAAACCAAAAGTGTTGCATTTATATTTTTGTTGAGTGTAAGTACAGTTATAGGACCTTGTATTTTGTTTCGGAATTTCTCTTTCAGTTCAGAAAATCATGGATACATAACCAGACATGCTGTGGTGGGAAACCTTACGCTACCTGTGGCCAGGATTAATGCGCCATAAGAACACTGTAATATTTAGGGGTATGAAGGAATGGAATTTATTACCGGAATGCATCAAACTCATTTCAAATGAATGTTCTTTTAAAGAACTTCGAAAATGACATCTGTTGATATAGCAAGCAATCTGGGTTTAACTTTTGGTCATTTATAGACTGGTTTTTTGTGTATATAGACTGGCAAGATGTGATAATTAATTTGATTGGAATTTGATTGTTTTGTTTTATTTTTCCTTTTTTATTTCGTATTTTTATATTTTTGAATGCATTTTTGATTATTGTATATTGTGTTTGTTGACTTGTGTGGACCCCAGGAAGAGTAGCTGCAGCAGAGCTGCAGCTAATCAGAATCAGAATCACCTTTATTGTCATTTGCATTGCAACAAGATTTGAGTGCAACTCTAACAAGGTGCTTTCCGTGGTGCAAGTAATCTTTAGCCAAATAAGAGTGAAATTTAAGGGTAAATTATTCAGAGTATATGTACAACTAATATAAGCATAAGGTAAAATAAAATGTGGACCAAGTAAAATGTAAAACGAGAATTATATACAACTGTAGAATCATATTGCACATGGTTTACAGATATTGCACAAGAAACTTGAAGGTGCGGATTAGAGTGATTTGTTATTGTTCAGAGCAGTGATCACTCTGGGGAGAAAGCTGTCCCTATTTGTCCTAGTTTTGATTGACCTATACTGTGGGCCGGAGGGTCGTAGGTCAAACAGGTGGTTGCTGGGGTGGGATGTGTCTTTGCAGATGCTGGCAGCTCTGCTGAGGTAGCGAGAGCTGGCACTGTCCTCCAGGCTGGGCAGAGAGCAACTACTGATCCCCTGGGCTGTTTTGATCACCCTCTGCAGTGCTCTCCTGTCTGCTGCTGAGCACCCCCCGTACCACGCTGTGATGCAGTACGTCAGGATGCTCTCGATGGTGGCTCTGTAGAACAACACCGGCAGCTTCTGGGGATCCAAATAAATAAACAAAAACAGATACCGATCACAAAGTGCTTTACAGAGTGCAATAAAATAGATACAAACAAAGGCATAGAATACAACAAAGTTAGGACAGCAAAAATAAAAACAAAAAAGTAGTGCCAGTAATTAAAAGCTTGTCTAAATTAAAGTGTCTTAAGCTGCTTTTTAAACCAGATGTCTTGAATGGCTGTCCAGAGAAAGAGACTGGTCAAACAGAACACCAAGTTTTCTGAGACAGGACTGAGAAGAAGAGAGCAGTTTTTAGCTAGCCAGTCCTTGATACAAGTTTATTAGGTCAGCTAACTTGTGTAACTCAGATTCCTTAAAAGAGCAGTACAACTGAATGTCATCAGCATACCGGGCCCACTTCGAGTTGTGTCGTGTGGCGTGATGACGCCGCCGAGTGGATGCAAACTAGTGCAAAGACTATGTAGAACGTTAAATTTTTTTCTGCGTCGAGCATAGGACGCAGAAAGGAAGTGGTTTCAACTCAAGTCAGGGCAAAGCAACGATACTCACTGGTAGGCAGAAAACTCTTATTCAGACACTGACTGTGTATAATTTTTGAAGATGTCACAGGTCAGAGCGTGCACTCGGTGATCCATCACACGCTGACGGATCATCTCAGCAGCGTAAAACCCAACAACACATCACATCCAGATGGATGACGATCCGTTTTACAAATTTTCACTTTGCAAGCATTTAGTCTCAAGGATGAGATGTGGTTTGGCTCAGAATTGTGTCCAGTACAGGTGGAAGATGGGATCACAGGAGCTCACCCTGTGTTTGAACACATCACATTAAAAACAAATCCACTCCCCTTCTATATTTTTTTTCTTTTAGTTTCCTCTGTGCAGTTCCACATTTAGGCAATACGCTGTGACTGAAGTTATTATGAGGGCTAAGTCGAAAGTAAACAGCAGCGTTTTATTCTACTGGACAATAGAATCTCATTTGAGGGCGGGCGCTAAAGGGTTAAACTGTGATGCAATAATCCTACAGAAACATCAGAAACATGGCACTTAGTTTTTGGGCAAATTACACAGCAAACAATGTTAAAATGCAAAGAAAAAGTGACAATGCAGTAGAAAGCTTCCCTGTGTTGTGGTTTGTTTATGACCCGGAGCTCAAACATGTCGAGGAGGTTGCACAGATGCGGTGAGAAAAACGCATGGGAAGATGACTTTAGATTACTTGTCAGTGCTTGATCCTGAAGATCGAAACTGATAATGTGAGAAATTAAATCATGGAGACAATGACCATGAAGGCTTTCAAGTCTTTGGAGAGGTACAGTTATTTTATCAGTGATCACGCAAGGGAATGCTGTTGTCAGCCTGTTGCTGCAGACGTTTGCTGTAGACGTTTTAAATGCAGTTAAAAACATGTCGGCTAGTGTTGGCATCTGTATGTCAGGCTGCAGTTCACCTGTGTTGACAGTCATTAAATGCAGCAGTTCTGCGTGTGCCCCCAGGTGCAAGGTTGAAAAAAATGATGACGGGAAAACAACTGTGGATCACATGACTTCCCAGAAAAACAAAACAAAAAACTGAGCACAAGATCAACAAACACAAAATAACCCATCCATAATAATTTGAGGGAATATGTATGTATATCTACAGTTGTATGCAAAGGTTTGGTCACCCCTGATAATTTTCATGATTTTCCTTTATAAATCATTGGTTGTCTGGATCAGGAATTTTAGTTAAATATATCAATAGCAGAGGAACACACTGATATTTGAGAAGTGAAATGAAGTTTGTAGTATTTACAGAAAGTGTGCAATAATTAATTAAACAAAATTAGGCAGGTGCACAAATTTGGGCACCCTTGTCATTTTATTGATTTGAATACATTTAGCACTAATTATTGGAACACAAAATTGGTTTGGTAAGCTCATTGACCCTTGACCTCCTTACACAGGTGAATCCAATCATGAGAAAGGGTATTTAAGGTGGCCATTTGCAAATGTTTCCCCTCTTTGCATCTCTTCTAATGAGTGGCAACATGGGACCCTCTAAACAACTCTCAAATGACCTGAAAACAAAGATTGTTCAACATCATGGTTTAGGAGAAGGATACAAAACGTTCTCTGAGATTTCAGCTGTCAGTTTCCACTGTGAGGAACATAGTGAGGAAATGGAAGACCGCAGGCACAGTACAAGTTAAGGCCTGAAGTGGCAGGCCAAGAAAAATCTCAGATAAGCTGAAACGAAGGATGGTGAGAACAGTCATAGTCAACCCACAGACCTGCTCCAAAGGCCTACAACCCCTGGCAAAAATTATGGAATCACCGGCCTCGGAGGATGTTCATTCAGTTGTTTAATTTTGTTGAAATAAAGCAGATCACAGACATGACACAAAACTAAAGTCATTTCAAATGGCAACTTTCTGGCTTTAAGAAACACTATAAGAAATCAGGAAAAAAAAATTGTGGCAGTCAGTAACGGTTACTTTTTTAGACCAAGCAGAGGGAAAAAAAATATAGACTCACTCAATTCTTAGGAAAAAATTATGGAATCATGAAAAACAAAAGTACGCTCCAACACATCACTAGTATTTTGTTGCACCACCTCTGGCTTTTATAACAGCTTGCAGTCTCTGAGGCATGGACTTAATGAGTGACAAACAGTACTCTTCATCAATCTGGCTCCAACTTTCTCTGATTGCTGTTGCCAGATCAGCTTTGCAGGTTGGAGCCTTGTCATGGACCATTTTCTTCAACTTCCACCAAAGATTTTCAATTGGATTAAGATCTGGACTATTTGCAGGCCATGACATTGACCCTATGTCTTTTTGCAAGGAATGTTTTCACAGTTTTTGCTCTATGGCAAGATGCATTATCATCTTGAAAAATGATCCCCAAACATCCTTTCAATTGATGGGATAAGAAAAGTGTCCAAAATATCAATGTAAACTTGTGCATTTATTGATGATGTAATGACAGCCATCTCCCCAGTGCCTTTACCTGACATGCAGCCCCATATCATCAGTGACTGTGGAAATTTACATGTTCTCGTCAGGCAGTCATCTTTATAAATCTCATTGGAACGGCACCAAACAAAAGTTCCAGCATCATCACCTTGCCCAATGCAGATTTGAGATTCATCACTGGATATGACTTTCATCCAGTCATCCACAGTCCACAATTGCTTTTCCTTAGCTCATTGTAACCTTGTTTTTTTCTGTTTAGGTGTTAATGATGGCTTTCGTTTAGCTTTTCTGTATGTAAATCCCATTTCCTTTAGGCGGTTTCTTACAGTTCGGTCACAGACGTTGACTCCAGTTTCCTCCCATTCGTTCCTCATTTGTTTTGTTGTGCATTTTCGATTTTTGAGACATATTGCTTTAAGTTTTCTGTCTTGACGCTTTGATGTCTTCCTTGGTCTACCAGTATGTTTGCCTTTAACAACCTTCCCATGTTGTTTGTATTTGGGCCAGAGTTTAGACACAGCTGACTGTGAACAACCAACATCTTTTGCAACATTGCATGATGATTTACCCTCTTTTAAGAGTTTGATAATCCTCTCCTTTGTTTCAGTTGACATCTCTCGTGTTGGAGCCATGATTCATGTCAGTCCACTTGGTGCAACAGCTCTCCAAGGTGTGATCACTCCTTTTTAGATGCAGACTAACGAGCAGATCTGATTTGATGCAGGTGTTAGTTTTGGGGATGAAAATTTACAGGGTGATTCCATAATTCCTCAGAATTGAGTGAGTCCATATTTTTTTCCCTCTGCTTGGTCTAAAAAAGTAACCGTTACTGACTGCCACAATTTTTTTTTTCCTGATTTCTTATAGTGTTTCTTAAAGCCAGAAAGTTGCCATTTGAAATTACTTTAGTTTTGTGTCGTGTCTGTGATCTGCTTTTTTTTCTACAAAATTAAACAACTGAATGAACATCCTCCGAGGCCGGTGATTCCATAATTATTGCCAGGGGTTGTACAACATGATCTCGCTTCAGATAGTGTTTCTGTGCATTGTTCAACTATACAGCGCACTTTGCACAAGGAGATGCTGTAATGCAGAGAAAGCCTTTTCTGCGTACACACCACAAACAGTCGCTTGACGTATGCTAAAGCATATTGGGACAAGCCAGCTTCATTTTGGAAACTAAAACTAAAAAAATGAAACTAAAATTGAGTTATTTGGACATAACAAGGGGCAGTATGCATGGCTGAAAAAGAACACAGCATTCCAAGAAAAAACACTTGCTACCTACAGTAAAATTTAGAGGTGGTTCCATCATGCTGTGTGGCCAGTGCAGGTACTGGGAATCTTGTTAAAGTTGAGGGTCACATGGATTCCAGTCAATATCAGCAGATTCTTGAGAACAATGTTCATGAATCAGTGACAAAGTTGAAGTTGCGCCGGGGCTGGATCTTTCAACAAGACGACCCTAAACACTGTTCAAAATCTACTAAGGCATTCATGCAGAGGAACAAGTACAATGTTCAGGAATGGCCATCTCAGTCCCCAGACCTGAATATGATTGAAAATCTGTGGTGTGATTTTAAGCGGTCTGTCCATGCTTGGAAACCAATAAACCTGAGATGTTTTGCCGGGGTCGAAATACATTTTTAACCTACTTGCACTGGTGCTAGTAACAAAAAAGTTACTTGCACAGCCAAAAGTCAGTCTTATATCAACCTTAAAACTCCTCCCCTGATGTGTGAGACTCTTCCTCTCTGGGCCCATAAGGTGTGGTTATGATAGAGTTTGAGGGGAGAGCAGCAGCAGCGGCAGATGTGTGTGCGTGAATGAATCGTCCGTGAAGATTATTTTATTTATTAACTACACAGATGTACAATAAAACAAATGGTGACTGGTTTATAACACAATTATGAGTTTGAGGGGAAACAGAGCGAGGAACTGCAGTGGCAGCCAGTTTTTTTTTTTTTCCAGATTTTTTTCTCTCTTCCCCCCTACTTTTTTAAAGAAAACATTTAGTACAAATGACAGAGAACTCAAAACAAGTTTTGCTTTTATTTGATCAAAAACGTAAAACTAACCCCTACTTACCTCCTGGAATTGAAGCTCCAGCTGTTCTTTTGATTTAAAAAAACACACTTGGGTAAATGATTCCACCAAAGTAAGCTGCTTTTTAGCAGGGGTTTGCGCTCTTATTCCCCTCGTAAAGTGTGGCATTTCTTCCACGCAGCTGGATGCCTCTGTTTAAGATGCTGGAATAATTTTGTTGTGCGGCTGTGTTTTGTTGCAATGGGCTTTCAGGGTTCTCCCCAGAATTTTTTTAGTATCGCGGTGCTGTTGGCAATTATTACCCAAGGCGTCACGTTGCGAGTCATTTTGACTGGTTTTAGATGCATTGAAAGCAAGAATAGTAGAAAAAAATTACACTTATGTTGTAATATCAAAGTTCTTTTTTGCATGTTTCTGTCTAAGTTAATAAAATAAATAACATTGAAAAGTTTAAAAACACATTAATGGTTGATGGACATAACATTTGCTCTCTTCTTCAAAAATGACACACTGTACCTTTAATCCAGTCAGACAGGCAGAGTTTTTATTTTTATGTTGACAGTTTTTTCTTTTTAACATTTCTGAGTGGGATTGCATACTTTTAAAAAACAATATAACCCCTAATTGTCATGTTTGAACAAGAGCTAAACCTGGACTGATTTGATTGGCAAATCAGAATCAAATTTATTGGACAGTAAGTTGTCACATACAAGTAATTTGATATGGGGTCATTGGTGCATAAACAACAATAATAAAGAAATGGAAAAAAAAATTCTGTAAGAAGTAAAGAAGTAAATTTCTTTCTGACTCAGTTTTTCACACTTTACTGTTTTGCTGAGGCTGTGTGGTCAGGATGATTAAAATTGCTTTGCTGTTTTTTTTTTGTTTTTTTTTAACAGCGTGGAGCATCCGTTCACACTTTTTCCTCTCTCTCTCTCTCTCTCTCTCTCTCTCTCTCTCTCTCTCCTCTCTCTCTCTCTCTCTCTCTCTCTCTCTCTCTCTCTCTCTCTGTGAGCGAGCGAATGATTCGTCACTCCCACACCATCTTTGTGGCTTATTTGAGCAAACTTTGGAAACATGAAGGCTGTCATCTGTAAAATAAAGCCTTAATGTGTCACTAGCAACGCAGGCAGGAGCTCTTTTTATTGGAAGACTTTGATGGAGATTTTGTTCTTTCACTTGAGAGACGCTGCTCGGCTCGGCTGGCTGCCGGCGGATGCGGGGTGAGCAGGCAGCTGGAGCACAAACAGACTGGCTGGATTAAAAAATATAATGGCAGTACGCTGTTGTTCCATTGTCTGGGGAGAACCGTGGCTTTAGACAAACTTTGCAGCGTGCAGTCACTTGTTCCACGTCCGTCGCAGCAATCCCAAACCACTAATGAAATTCGCTCTTCCTTAGCATGTTTGTTATTGTGTGAAGGAAACTGGACGGGGAGGGGGGAGCTACGGAAGGTCCTGTGGACAAAAAGGTGCGCCACTGCAAGAGGTGAAAAAACTCGAATTTTGTATTTTTTAAATCGTCCGCAAAAAAAACTTGAATTAATCGATATATCGCCCAGGTCTAAATGAAACTCCCCTAATTGGGAACGTCTCATGAGGATGTTGTGAACCCAGGGACGGCACCGCTGGTGACGTTTGTCAGCTTTCCACAACAAATAGAGCACAGCAACTTGCTCCGTGTGTGAGAGTCATAAAACACAGGGAAGACGAAGACAACACACTGGAAATTGTTTTTTTTTTTCCTTATTTATTCCTTTATTGGTTCATTTTACTGGTGCTTGTAGTTGATAAAACTTGGATAAAGTTACTTGCACCTGTGCTAGTGGAGTATAAAATTACGTGCACCGCTCAAATAATACGTGCACAAACTAGCACATGCACGTACTATTTCGACCCCTGTTTTGTAAAGAAGAATGGTCCAAAATACCTTCAACCAGAATCCAGACTCTCATTTGAAGCTATAGGAAGCATTTAGAAGCTGTTATTTCTGCAAAAGGAGGATCTACTAAATATTGATGTATTTTTTTTCTGTTGGGGTGTCCAAATTTATGCACCTGCCTAATTGTGTTTAAAGAATTATTGCACACTTTCTGTGAATTCTATAAACTTCTCAAAATCACTGTGTTTGTCTGCTATATGATATATAAGTGTGTATATATGTATGTGTATGTATATATGTATACGAGGGCTGTCAATAAAGTAACGGTCCTTTTTATTTTTTTCAAAAACTATATGGATTTCATTCATATGTTTTTACGTCAGACATGCTTGAACCCTCGTGCGCATGCGTGAGTTTTTCCACGCCTGTCGGTGACGTCATTCGCCTGTGAGCGCTCCTTGTGGGAGGAGTCATCCAGCCCCTCGTCGGAATTCCTTTGTCTGAGAAGTTGCTGAGAGACTGGCGCGTTGTTTGATCAAAATTTTTTCTAAACCTGTGAGAGACATCGAAGTGGACACGGTTCGAAAAATTAAGCTGGTTTTCAGTGAAACTTTTAACGGCTGAGAGATTTTGAGGTGATTCTACTATACTCCTATACTATACTATACTCCTTGCTTGCCTCTACTGGTGGTTGGCTCTCACTGCGGTATTGTATCACTTCCTGTTCCGGAGCACAGCGGTGTTTTTCTGTATCTGTTAGCTGTTTAATCTGCGCAGTTAGATTGATCTAGTTATCTAGATTACGATTTGTTTCCCAGTGTAATCTTTATGTGCCTTAACTAAAGCACTCCTTCTGCTGAATCACCTCTAAATTATTTACACATTATTCACTTTGCGTGTTTTTAGGAATCCGCTAGCTTAGCGTAGCTACTAGCTCTTAGCCGATTTAGCATGGCGGCTTCTCCTGTCTCTCCCGCACTTTTCTGCTCTGGGTGTGAAATGTTTAGTTATTCCTCGGCCTCCTTTAGCAGTAACGGTACTTGTAATAAGTGTAGCTTATTCGTAGCTTTGAGAGAACAGAGAAGTTTCAGAAGAAGTCGGTTTCAGCATTTTATCTGGATATTCCACTGTTAAAGGAGATTTTTTTTAATGAAAGACGTGCGGACGGGTCCGCGCGTCGGACGCGACGCTCCGCCACAGGAAAAACACCTCTGTTGAAAGCCTTAAGGACAAGTTGGAACATGTCCTGCTGTTAAACAATTTCTCATATACTCACTCCACTGAAAGCCATCAAAAGCCGCCTGGATTTTACAAATGGTTATCAACACGGAGGTGTTTTTCCTGTGCCGCCGCACTGCGTCGGCTGCGTCCCGACGCGCGGACCCGTCCGCACATCTTTCATTAAAAAATCTCCTTTAACAGTGGAATATCCGGATAAAATGCTGAAACCGACTTCTTCTGAAACTTCTCTGTTCTCTCACGATGTCCTGGATCAATAGAGCCTGAAATGTGGAGGTTTTCAGCTTGAACAGGCTGACGACGGCGGCTGAGAGCGCTGAACGACGTCTCGCACCGTGGGAAGTCCTTAAAGCGACAGAATCACCTCAAAATCTCTCATCAGCCGTTAAAATTTTCACTGAAAACCAGCTTAATTTTTCGAACCGTATCCACTTCGATGTGTCTCACAGGTTTAGAAAAAATTTTGATCAAACAACGCGCCAGTCTCTCAGCAACTTCTCAGACAAAGGAATTCCGACGAGGGGCTGGACGACTCCTCCCACAAGGACTGCTCACAGGCGAATGACGTCACCGACAGGCGTGGAAAAACTCACGCATGCGCACGAGGGTTCAAGCATGTCTGACGTAAAAACATATGAATGAAATCCATATAGTTTTTGAAAAAAATAAAAAGGACCGTTGCTTTATTGACAGACCTTGTATATGTATGTGTATATATATATATATATATATATATATATATATATATATATATATATACAACCCCTGGCAATAATTATGGAATCACCGGCCTCGGAGGATGTTCATTCAGTTGTTTAATTTTGTAGAAAAAAGCAGATCACAGACATGACACAAAACTAAAGTCATTTGAAATGGCAACTTTCTGGCTTTAAGAAACACTATAAGAAATCAGGAAACAAAATTGTGGCAGTCAGTAACAGTTACTTTTTTAGACCAAGCAGAGGGAAAAAAATATGGACTCACTCAATTCTGAGGAATAAATTATGGTATCCCCCTGTAAAGTTTCATCCCCAAAACTAACACCTTCATCAAATCAGATCTGCTCGTTAGTCTGCATCGAAAAAGGAGTGGTCACACCTTGGAGAGCTGTTGCACCAAGTGGACTGACATGAATCATGGCTCCAACATGAGAGATGTCAATTGAAACAAAGTAGAGGATTATCAAACTCTTAAGAGGGTAAATCATCACGCAATGTTGCAAAAGATGTTGGTTGTTCACAGTCAGGTGTGTCTACACTCTGGCCCAAATACAAACATGGGAAGGTTGTTAAAGGCAAACATACTGGTAGACCAAGGAAGACATCAAAGCGTCAAGACAGAAAACTTAAAGCAATATGTCTCAAAAATCGAAAATGCACAACAAAACAAATGAGGAACGAATGGGAGGAAACTGGAGTCAACGTCTGTGACCGAACTGTAAGAAACCGCCTAAAGGAAATGGGATTTACATACAGAAAAGCTAAACGAAAGCCATCATTAACACCTAAACAGAAAAAAACAAGGTTACAATGGGCTAAGGAAAAGCAATCGTGGACTGTGGATGACTGGATGAAAGTCATATCAATCAATCAATCAATTTTTTTATATAGCGCCAAATCACAACAAACAGTTGCCCCAAGGCGCTTTATATTGTAAGGCAAGGCCATACAATAATTATGTAAAACCCCAACGGTCAAAACGACCCCCTGTGAGCAAGCACTTGGCTACAGTGGGAAGGAAAAACTCCCTTTTAACAGGAAGAAACCTCCAGCAGAACCAGGCTCAGGGAGGGGCAGTCTTCTGCTGGGACTGGTTGGGGCTGAGGGAGAGAACCAGGAAAAAGACATGCTGTGGAGGGGAGCAGAGATCGATCACTAATGGTTAAATGCAGAGTGGTGCATACAGAGCAAAAAGAGAAAGAAACAGTGCATCATGGGAACCCCCCAGCAGTCTACGTCTATAGCAGCATAACTAAGGGATGGTTCAGGGTCACCTGATCCAGCCCCAACTATAAGCTTTAGCAAAAAGGAAAGTTTTAAGCCTAATCTTAAAAGTAGAGAGGGTGTCTGTCTCCCTGATCTGAATTGGGAGCTGGTTCCACAGGAGAGGAGCCTGAAAGCTGAAGGCTCTGCCTCCCATGCTACTCTTACAAACCCTAGGAACTACAAGTAAGCCTGCAGTCTGAGAGCGAAGCGCTCTATTGGGGTGATATGGTACTACGAGGTCCCTAAGATAAGATGGGACCTGATTATTCAAAACTGTTGGGTATTTTCTCCTCCAAACATTCTTAAAACCTTTGATAAGACAGAGTCAAGAAACACCAGTGAGACAGAAAGTCAAATTTTACGCGCGGAGTGCGGCCAGGCTGTACACCAAAGCTACACTAAAGTCTGGCCTGCGCTTCGCTCTTTTTATTAGTGAATCCCTCATCACATCATAAAACTTGTCCTAAGGGCGGGGGGGACAACGCGAGACAAGTTTCTTCCCGTAACATAAACACATACGTCAATAAGCGCAGCTGTAAGGAAAAACAGTTTCTTTCTTTACTCTTATCGTCGGAGGTCAGCACATCTCGTTCGTCTGTTGCAGTTATCAGCTGTTCTGCATCTGCCTGGAACACTAAGCATCACATCACAATCAGTCAAAATTCAACCTTCAGTTCTTTTACTCCCAGTCGTTAGCGGCTACGAAAACAAGTTGTGTAATAATAATAAGTACATCCAGCTCCAACAAGGTTGAATAACACGTACATTCTCGGGTTTAAGTGCAAACAGCACAACACCGTTCTCATCAGAAAGAAGACAAAAGGTACAAATGTTTAACAGTGATAACATATATATATATAAAATCCTTAACAAAAACCTTATAAGTAAGAAGAAGAATTTTAAATTCTATTCTAGAATTAACAGGAAGCCAATGAAGAGAGGCCAATATGGGTGAGATATGCTCTCTCCTTCTAGTCCCCGTCAGTACTCTAGCTGCAGCATTTTGAATTAACTGAAGGCTTTTTAGGGAAAGTCGAGTGGGGAAAAAATCTCGAATCTGCATTGGGCAAGGTGATGATGCTGGAACTTTTGTTTGGTGCCGTTCCAATGAGATTTATAAAGACGACTGCCTGAAGAGAACATGTAAATTTCCACAGTCATTGATGATATGGGGCTACATGTCAGGTAAAGGCACTGGGGAGATGGCTGTCATTACATCATCAAGAAATGCACAAGTTTACGTTGATATTTTGGACACTTTTCTATATGTATGTATATATATATGTGTGTGTATATATATACGAGGGCTGTCAATAAAGTAACGGTCCTTTTTATTTTTTTCAAAAACTATATGGATTTCATTCATATGTTTTTACGTCAGACATGCTTGAACCCTCGTGCGCATGCGTGAGTTTTTCCACGCCTGTCGGTGACGTCATTTGTCTGTGAGCACTCCTTGTGGGAGGAGTCATCCAGCCCCTCGTCGGAATTCCTTTGTCTGAGAAGTTGCTGAGAGACTGGCGCGTTGTTTGATCAAAATTTTTTCTAAACCTGTGAGACACATCGAAGTGGACATGGTTCGAAAAATTAAGCTGGTTTTCAGTGAAACCTTTAACGGCTGATGAGAGATTTTGAGGTGATTCTGTCGCTTTAAGGACTTTTCACGGTGCGAGACGTCGCGCAGCGCTCTCAGGCGGCGTCATCAGCCTGTTCAAGCTGAAAACCTCCACATTTCAGGCTCTATTGATCCAGGACGTCGTGAGAGAACAGAGAAGTTTCAGAAGAAGTCGGTTTCAGCATTTTATCCGGATATTCCGGCGGCACAGGAAAAGCACCTCCGTGTTGATAACCATTTGTAAAATCCAGGCGGCTTTTGATGGCTTTCAGTGGAGTGAGTATATGAGAAATTGTTTAACAGGCAGGACATGTTCCAACTTGTCCTTAAGGCTTTCAACAGAGGTGTTTTTCCTGTGGCGGAGCGTCGCGGCAGCTGCGTCCGCACGTCTTTCATTAAAAAAATCTCCTTTAACAGTGGAATATCCGGATAAAATGCTGAAACCGACTTCTTCTGAAACTTCTCTGTTCTCTCACGACGTCCTGGATCAATAGAGCCTGAAATGTGGAGGTTTTCAGCTTGAACAGGCTGATGATGCCGCCTCAGAGCGCTGAGCGACGTCTCGCACCATGAAAAGTCCTTAAAGCGACAGTCTCACCTCAAAATCTCTCATCAGCCGTTAAAATTTTCACTGAAAACCAGCTTAATTTTTCGAACCGTGTCCACTTCGATGTGTCTCACAGGTTTAGAAAAAATTTTGATCAAACAACTCGCCAGTCTCTCAGCAACTTCTCAGACAAAGGAATTCCGACGAGGGGCTGGACGACTCCTCCCACAAGGAGTGCTCACAGGCGAATGACGTCACCGACAGGCGTGGAAAAACTCACGCATGCGCACGAGGGTTCAAGCATGTCTGACGTAAAAACAT